>NW_026284338.1:0-93337 GCF_023373465.1 Oncorhynchus keta
TGGGTCATCATCTGGTATACCATCCAGAGGTTGGTCATCATCTGGTATACCATCCAGAGGTTGGTCGTCATCTGGTATACCATCCAGAGGTTGGTCGTCATCTGGTATACCATCCAGAGGTTGGTCATCATCTGGTATACCATCTAGAGGTTGGTCATCATCTGGTATACCATCCAGAGTGGGTCATCATCTGGTATACCATCCAGAGGTTGATCATCATCTGGTATACCATCTAGAGGTTGGTCATCATCTGGTATACCATCCAGAGGTTGGTCATCATCTGGTATACCATCCAGAGGTTGATCATCATCTGGTACACCATCCAGAGTGGGTCATCATCTGGTATACCATCCAGAGGTTGGTCATCATCTGGTATACCATCCAGAGTGGGTCATCATCTGGTATACCATCCAGAGGTTGATCATCATCTGGTATACCATCCAGAGTGGGTCATCATCTGGTATACCATCCAGAGTGGGTCATCATCTGGTATACCATCCAGAGTGGGTCATCATCTGGTATACCATCCAGAGGTTGGTCATCACCTGGTATACCATCTAGAGGTTGGTCATCATCTGGTATACCATCCAGAGTGGGTCATCATCTGGAATACCATCCAGAGGTTGGTCATCATCTGGTATACCATCCAGAGGTTGGTCATCATCTGGTATACCATCCAGAGGTTGGTCATCATCTGGTATACCATCCAGAGGTTGGTCATCACCTGGTATACCATCCAGAGGTTGGTCATCATCTGGTATACCATCCAGAGGTTGATCATCATCTGGTATACCATCCAGAGGTTGATCATCATCTGGTATACCATCTAGAGGTTGGTCATCATCTGGTATACCATCCAGAGTGGGTCGTCATCTGGTATACCATCCAGAGGTTGATCATCATCCGGTATACCATCCAGAGTGGGTCATCATCCGGTATACCATCCAGAGGTTGGTCATCATCTGGTATACCATCCAGAGTGGGTCATCATCTGGTATACCAACCAGAGGTTGGTCACCATATCATCCGAGGTTGGTCATCTGGTATACCATCCAGAGGTGAACATCATCTGGGGGTACATCCAGAGGTTGGTCATCATCTGGTAGACACGATCCAGAGGTCATCATCCGTATACCATCCAGAGGTTGGTCACTAGCATCATCCTGAGGTGGAGACACATCTGGGGTAACGATCCAGAGTGGGTCGCCATCTGGGTATACCATCCAGAGTGGGTCATCTGGGTATACCATCCAGAGGCTGGTCATCATCTGGTATACCATCCAGAGTGGGTCAGCCATCTGGTATACCATCCAGAGTGGGTCATCATCTGGTATACCATCCAGAGGGTCATCATCTGGTATACCATCCAGAAGAGTGGGTCATCATCTGGTATACCATCCAGAGGTTGGTCATCATCTGGGTATACCATCCAGAGGTTGGTCATCATCTGTATACCATCCAGAGGTTGGTCATCATCTGCATACTCATCCAGAGGTTGGTCATCATCTGGGTATACCATCCAGAGGCTGGTCATCATCTGCATACCATCCAGAGGCTGGTCATCATCTGCATATACTATCCAGAGGTTGATCATCATCTGGTATACCATCCAGAGGTTGATCATCATCTGGTATACCATCCAGAGGGTCGTCTTCATCTAGAGGCTGATCATCATCTGGCATACCATCCAGATGATCATCACTGGGTACCATACCATCTGTCCAGAGGTTGATCATCATCTGGCATACCATCCAGAGTGTTGATCATCATCTGGTATACCATCCAGAGGTTGGTCATCATCTGGTATACCATCCAGAGTGGGTCGTCATCTGGTATACCATCCAGAGTGGGTCATCTGGTCATCATTCGGTATACCATCCAGAGTCTAATACCTGGGTATACCATCCAGAGTGGGTCATCATCTGGTATACCATCCAGAGGTTGGTCATCACCTGCGTATATCATCCATAACATCATCTGGTATACTATCCAGAGTGGGTCATCTAGATAACATCCAGAGTTACTATCATTCAGTAATATCATCCTTCAACTCATTATTACCATACTGCAGAACCATCAGACCTCTTCACCTCTGCCGGGCATCGCGCCCACGCTGATTGCGCCCATCAAGGGTCGCCTTACTTGTGCGGCGTGGCGAGAATCTGTCTCCTCACCTACGCCTCACCACTGGAAATCAGGGCCTGTCTCGAGGCCCCTTGTCTCGCCATACACCAAGTCATTTCAGCTCGTCATACAACCATGGTCTCTCAGGTTTGTTTGCCAGTGCAGACTTACACACAATTAATCTTCCTCTCCCCTTCTGATGACCAGGTGGCGTAATCGCATCTCTGCAGCAGTCTGGTGACATATCATGTGATGACGGATCACCACCAAGCTGAACCTGGGAAGATGAGGTTCTTCCTCCTTGGGAAGGACTGCCTGCTCTAAGGATTCTGCCATCACGGGTTGATGAATCATTGTGTCCTTCCTTCAGAGCGCTAAGAACCTTGGGGTGATCCTGGACAACACCCTGACGTTCTCAACTAACATCAAGGCGGTGTCCCGTTCCTGTAGGTTCATGCTCTACAACATCCGCAGAGTACGACCCTGCCTCACAGGAAGCGGCGCAGGTCCTAATCCAGGCACTTGTCATCTCCCGTCTTGATTGCAGCTCGCTGTTGGCTGGGCTTTCCCTGCCTGTGCCATTAAACCCCTACAACTCATCCAGAACGCCGCAGCCCGTCTGGTGTTCAAACCTTCCCAAGTTCTCTCCGCGTCACCGCTCCTCCGCTCTCTCCACTGGCTCCAGTTGAAGCTCGCATCCGCCAGCAAGACCACAGATTGCTCGCCTACGGAGCTGTGAGGGGAACGGCACCTCTCAGTACCTCCAGGCTCTGATCAGGCCCCTACACCCAAACAAGGGCACTGCGTTCATCCACCTCTGGCCTGCTCGCCTCCCTACCACTGAGGAAGTACAGTTCCCGCCTCAGCCCAGTCAAAACTTGTTCGCTGCTCTGGCCCCCAATGGTGGAACAAACTCCTCACACGCCAGGACAGCGGAGTCAATCACCACCTTCCGGAGACACCTGAAACCCCACTCTTCAAGGAATACCTAGGATAGGGTGGTAAAGGTAAGTAATCCTTCTCACCCCCCTTCTCCCCAACAAGATTTAGATGCAAGTGGCTGTTCCACTGGTTGTCATAAGGTGTATGCACCAATTTGTAAGTCATCTGGATAAAGGCGTCTGTTAAATGACTTAAATGTAAATGTAAATGTAGAGGTTGGTCATCATCTGAGTATACCATCCAGAGTGGGTGTCATCTGGTATACCATCCAGAGGTTGATCATCATCTGGGTATACCATCCAGAGTGGGTCATCATCTGGTATACCATCCAGAGTGGTCGTCATCTGGTATACCATCCAGAGGTTGATCATCATCTGGTATACCATCCAGAGGTTGATCATCATCTGTATACCATCCAGAGTGGGTAAACCATCTGGTATACCATCCAGAGGTTGGTCATCATCTGGTATACCATCCAGAGTGGGTCGTCATCTGGTATACCATCCAAGAGGTCATCATCTGGTATACCATCCAGAGTGGGTCATCATCTGGTATACCATCCAGAGTTTGGTCATCATCTGGTATACCATCCAGAGTGGGTCATCATCTGGTATACCATCCAGAGGTTGGTCATCACCTGGTATACCATCCAGAGGTTGGTCATCATCTGTATACCATCAGAGTGGGTCATCATCTGGTATACCATCCAGAGGTTGGTCATCGTCTGGTATACCATCCAGAGGTTAGTCATCACCTGGTATACCATCTAGAGGTTGGTCATCATCTGGTATACCATCCAGAGTGGTCATCATCTGGAATACCATCCAGAGGTTGGTCATCATCTGGTATACCATCCAGAGGTTGGTCATCATCTGGTATACCATCCAGAGGTTGGTCATCATCTGGTATACCATCCAGAGGTTGGTCATCACCTGGTATACCATCCAGAGGTTGGTCATCATCTGGTATACCATCCCAGAGGTTGATCATCATCTGGTATACCATCAGGGTTGATCATCATCTGGTATACCATCTAGAGGTTGGTCATCATCTGAGTATACCATCCAGAGTGAATCAGTCATCTGGTATACCATCCCGAGGTTGATCATCACCGGTATACCATCCAGAGTGGGTCATCATCGGTATACCATCCAGAGGTTGGTCATCATCTGGTATACCATCCAGAGTGGGTCATCATCTGGTATACCATCCAGAGGTTGTCATCACCTGGTATACCATCCAGAGGTTAGTCATCATCTGGTATACCATCCAGAGTGGGTCATCATCTGTATACCATCCAGAGGTTGGTCATCATCTGGTATACCATCCAGAGTGGGTCATCATCCGGTATACCATCCAGAGGTTGGTCATCATCTGGTATACCATCCAGAGGTTGGTCATCATCTGGTATACCATCCAGAGTGGGTCGTCATCTGGTATACCATCCAGAGTGGGTCATCATCTGGTATACCATCCAGAGGGTTGGTCATCATCACGAGTATACCATCCAGAGTGGGTTTCGTCATCTGGTATACCATCCAGAGTGGGTCATCATCTGGTATACCATCAGAGTGGAGTCATCATCTGGTATACCATCCAGATTTGGTCATCATCTGAGTATACCATCCAGAGTGGGTCATCATCTGGGTATACCATCCAGAGGTTGGTCATCACCTGGTATACCATCCAGAGGTTGGTCATCATCTGGTATACCATCCGAGTGGGTCATCATCTGGTATGCCATCCAGAGGTTGGTCATCATCTGGTATACCATCTAGAGGTTAGTCATCATCTGGTATACCATCCAGAGTGGGTCGTCATCTGGTATACCCATCCCAGAGGTTGATCATCATCTGGTATACCATCAGAGTGGGTCATCATCTGGTATACCATCAGAGTGGGTCGTCATCTGGTATACCATCCAGGAGTTGATCATCATCTGGTATACCATCCAGAGGTTGATCATCATCTGGTATACCATCCAGAGTGGGTCGTCATCTGGTATACCATCAGAGGTTGATCATCATCTGGTATACCATCAGAGGTTGATCATCATCTGGTATACCATCCAGAGTGGGTCATCATCTGGTATACCATCCAGAGGTTGGGTCATCATCTAGTATACCATCCAGTGGGTCGTCATCTGGTATACCATCCAGGTGGGTCATCATCTGGTATACCATCCAGAGTGGTCATCATCTGGTATACCATCCAGAGGTTTGGTCATCATCTGGTATACCATCCAGAGTGGGTCATCATCTGGTATACCATCCAAGGTTGGTCATCACCTGGTATACCATCCAGAGGTTGGTCATCATCTGGTATACCATCCAGAGTGGGTCATCATCTGGTATACCATCCAGAGGTTGGTCATCATCTGGTATACCATCATCCTTCTAGACCTATCGGCTGCCTTCGATACTGTGAACCATCAGATCCTCCTCTCCACCCTCTCCGAGGTTGGGCATCTCCGGGCGCGGCTCCACGCTTAGTTGCGTCCTACCTGACAGGTCGCTCCTGCAGGTGGCGTAGAATCTGTCTCCTCACCACGCTCTCACCACTGGTGTCCCCAGGCTCTGTTCTGGGCCCTCTCTTATTCTCGCTATACACCAAGTCACTTGGCTCTGTCATAACCTCACATGGTCTCTCCTATCATTGCTATGCAGGCGACACACAATTAATCTTCTCCTTTCCCCCTTCTGATGACCAGGTGGCGAATCGCATCTCTGCATGTCTGGCAGACATATCAGTGGATGGCGGATCACCACCTGGGCTGAACCTCAGCACGGAGCTCCTCTTCCTCGGGGAAGGACTGCCCGTTCCATGATCTCGCCATCACGGTTGACAACTCCATTGTGTCCTCCTCCCAGAGCGCTAAGAACCTTGGGAGTGATCTGGACAACACCTAGACGTTCTCAACTAACATCAGGCGGTGTCCCGTTCCTGTAGGTTCATGCTCTACAACATCCGCAGAGTACGAACCCTGCCTCACACAGGAAGCGGCGCAGGTCCTAATCAGGCACTTGTCATCTCCCGTCTTGATTACTGCAACTCGCTGTTGGCTGGGCTCCCTGCCTGTGCCATTAAACCCCTACAACTCATCCAGAACGCCGCAGCCCGTCTGGTGTTCAACCTTCCCAAGTTCTCTCACGTCACCCCGCTCCTCCGCTCTCTCCACTGGCTTCCAGTTGAAGCTCGCATCCGCTGCAAGACCATGGTGCTCGCCTACGGAGCTGTGAGGGGAACGGCACCTCAGTACCTCCAGGCTCTGATCAGGCCCTACACCCAAACAAGGGCACTGCGTTCATCACCTCTGGCCTGCTCGCCTCCCTACCACTGAGAAGTACAGTTCCCGCTCAGCCCAGTCAAAACTGTTCGCTGCTCTGGCCCCCAATGGTGGAACAAACTCCCTCACGACGCCAGGACAGCGGAGTCAATCACCACCACCTTCCGGAGACACCTGGAAACCCCACCTCTTCAAGGAATACCTAGGATAGGGTAAGTGAGGTAAGTAATCCTTCTCACCCCCTTCTCCCCCCCAACAAGATTTAGATGCAAGTGGCTGTTCCACTGGTTGTCATAAGGTGTATGCACCAATTTGTAAGTCGCTCTGGATAAGAGCGTCTGCTAAATGACTTAAATGTAAATGTAAATGTAGAGGTTGGTCATCATCTGGTATACCATCCAGAGTGGGTCGTCATCTGGTATACCATCCAGAGGTTGATCATCATCTGGTATACCATCCAGAGTGGGTCATCATCTGGTATACCATCCAGAGTGGGTCGTCATCTGGTATACCATCCAGAGGTTGATCATCATCTGGTATACCATCCAGAGGTTGATCATCATCTGGTATACCATCCAGAGTGGGTCATCATCTGGTATACCATCCAGAGGTTGGTCATCATCTGGTATACCATCCAGAGTGGGTCGTCATCTGGTATACCATCCAGAGTGGGTCATCATCTGGTATACCATCCAGAGTGGGTCATCATCTGGTATACCATCCAGAGTTTGGTCATCATCTGGTATACCATCCAGAGTGGGTCATCATCTGGTATACCATCCAGAGGTTGGTCATCACCTGGTATACCATCCAGAGGTTGGTCATCATCTGGTATACCATCCAGAGTGGGTCATCATCTGGTATACCATCCAGAGGTTGGTCATCATCTGGTATACCATCCAGAGTGGGTCATCATCCGGTATACCATCCAGAGG
The DNA here is from genome assembly GCF_023373465.1 of Oncorhynchus keta. Classification (NCBI taxonomy): domain Eukaryota; kingdom Metazoa; phylum Chordata; class Actinopteri; order Salmoniformes; family Salmonidae; genus Oncorhynchus; species Oncorhynchus keta. The sequence goes on from NW_026284338.1 coordinate 7,288, forward strand.
TTGGTCATCATCTGGTATACCATCCAGAGTGGGTCATCATCTGGTATACCATCCAGAGGTTGGTCATCATCTGGTATACCATCTAGAGGTTGGTCATCATCTGGTATACCATCCAGAGTGGGTCGTCATCTGGTATACCATCCAGAGGTTGATCATCATCTGGTATACCATCCAGAGTGGGTCATCATCTGGTATACCATCCAGAGTGGGTCATCATCTGGTATACCATCCAGAGGTTGATCATCATCTGGTATACCATCCAGAGTGGGTCATCATCTGGTATACCATCCAGAGTGGGTCGTCATCTGGTATACCATCCAGAGGTTGATCATCATCTGGTATACCATCCAGAGGTTGATCATCATCTGGTATACCATCCAGAGTGGGTCATCATCTGGTATACCATCCAGAGGTTGATCATCATCTGGTATACCATCCAGTCATCTGGTATACCATTGATCATCATCTGGTATACCATCAGAGTGGGTCATCATCTGGTATACCATCCAGAGGTTGGTCATCATCTGGTATACCATCCAGAGTGGGTCGTCATCTGGTATCTGGTATACCATCCAGAGGTTGGTCATCATCTGGTATACCATCCAGAGTGGGTCATCATCTGGTATACCATCCAGAGTTTGGTCATCATCTGGTATACCATGTCATCAGAGTGGGTCATCATCTGGTATACCATCCAGGTCATCAGTCCAGAGTGGGTCATCATCTGGTATACCAGTGGGTCCATCTGGTATACCATGGTTGATCATCATCTGGTATACCATCCAGAGGTTGGTCATCATCTGGTATACCATCAGAGTGGGCGTCATCTGGTATACCATCCAGAGGTTGGTCATCATCTGGTATACCATCCAGAGGTTGGTCATCATCTGGTATACCATCCAGAGGTTGGTCATCATCTGGTATACCATCCAGAGGTTGGTCATCATCTGGTATACCATCCAGAGTGGGTCGTCACCTGGTATACCATCCAGAGGTTGGTCATCATCTGGTATACCATCCAGAGGTTGGTCATCATCTGGTATACCATCCAGAGGTTGGTCATCATCTGGTATACCATCCAGAGGTTGATCATCATCTGGTATACCATCTAGAGGTTGGTCATCATCTGGTATACCATCCAGAGTGGGTCGTCATCTGGTATACCATCCAGAGGTTGGTCATCATCTGGTATCATCTAGAGGTTGGTCATCTGGTATACCATCAGAGGTTGGTCATCATCTGTATACCATCAGAGGTTGGTCATCATCTGGTATACCATCCAGAGGTTGGTCATCATCTGGTATACCATCCAGAGTGTTGGTCATCATCTGGTATACCATCCAGAGTGGGTATACCATCCAGAGTGGGTCATCATCTGGTATACCATCTGGTATACCATACCAGAGGTTGGTCATCATCTGGTATACCATCCAGATGTTGGTCATCATCTGGTATACCATCCAGAGGTTGGTCATCACCTGGTATACCATTCAGATGTTGGTCATCATCTGGTATACCATCCAGAGTGGGTCCATCTGGTATACCATCCAGAGGTTGGTCATCACCTGGTATACCATCCAGAGGTTGGTCATCATCCGGTATACCATCCAGAGTGGGTCGTCACCTGGTATACCATCCAGAGGTTGGTCATCATCTGGTATACCATCCAGAGGTTGGTCATCATCTGGTATACCATCCAGAGGTTGGTCATCATCTGGTATACCATCCAGAGGTTGGTCATCATCTGGTATACCATCCAGAGGTTGGTCATCATCTGGTATACCATCCAGAGGTTGGTCATCATCCGGTATACCATCTAGAGGTTGGTCATCACCTGGTATACCATCCAGAGGTTGGTCATCATCTGGTATACCATCCAGAGGTTGGTCATCATCCGGTATACCATCTAGAGGTTGGTCATCACCTGGTATACCATCCAGAGGTTGGTCATCATCTGGTATACCATCTAGAGGTTGGTCATCATCTGGTATACCATTCAGAGGTAGAACTCTTTGTCCTGAATGCAAAGTGCTATGTACGGAGAAAAAAAACAGGCACAGCTCATCACCCATCTAACGTCATCCCTACCGTGAAGCATGGTGGTGGCAGCATCATGCTATGGGGATGTTTTTCAGTGGCAGGGACTGGGATTCTAGTAAGAATAGAGGGGAACAATGAATGGACCCAAATACCGGCAAATCCTTGATGAAAACCTGCTTCAGAATTCAAACGACCTTAGAATGGGGTGCAGATTTACGTTTCAACAGGACAATGTGACCAATCAGCATACAGCCAAAGCAACGCTGGAATGGCGTCGGAATGTGAGCGTCCTTGAGTGGCTTATAGCAAAGCCCAGAAGTGAATCCCATTGAAAACCTGTGGAACGACTTGAAGATTGCTGTTCACCGAAAGTCACCATCTAACTTGAAAGCTCGAGAAAATCTGCAAGGGAGAATGGGAGAAAATCCCCAAATCCAGATGTACAAAGCAGATAAAGACATACCGAGAGGACTCAAAGTTTATACAAACATACCCCAAGACGACTCACAGCTGATAGACATACCCCAAGACGACTCACAGCTGATAGACATACCCCAAGACGACTCACAGCTGATAGACATACCCCAAGACGACTCACAGCTGATAGACATACCCCAAGGATGGGTGGGAGAAGAAAATCAATTTAATCCATTTTAAATTCAGGCTGTAACAACTCAAGGGGTATGAATACTTTCTGAAGGCACTGTCTTCATTCATAGTTAAAAGCCCTGAACAATAAACCATCATTCGGTTCTATCTCGTTCTCATTTAAATTACAGACAGCCCTTCTTATTTTGTTGCAGAAAGCTGCCTACTGTGACCAATGTGCTTCTTAGTCAACTCCACAACACTTTCAACTAGAAGGTTCTGTTGTTTCCTTGTCAACTGGAAGGGTCCGGATGAAATGTGTAGGAACTGGTTCAGCTGGGTCCATGACGTCTGGTTGTTTTTGTTTAGACATTATGATTCCTACAAGGTACAGTGGGAATAGAAAATGATGCCCTTTAAAATACAAAATGTTGTGATTGCCATAGTGCGGACTCTCGATTAAGGATGGTTATCACGTCTCAATGCAGAGGCTGACCCCTAGGGGTGAATTAACTAAATGCGCCCTGTCTCTATCATTTACATTTAAGTCATTTAGCAGACGCTCTTATCCAGAGCGACTTACAAATTGGTGCATTCACCTTATGACATCCAGTGGAACAGCCACTTTACAATAGTGCATCTAAATCTTTTAAGGGGGGTGAGAAGGATTACTTTATCCTATCCTAGGTATTCCTTAAAGAGGTGTCCTCTCACAGAAGCCCTGTTTATACCTGGTTCTAACTTTATCATGATCTCGTCCACATTCTGACTGTGCCCACATTTTTAGACTGATGTAGACAAACAAAATACACATTGTGATCAGATCTTCCTGATCACCTCCAGAGGTAGTCAGACACATTCATTGTGTCTGGATATTTTACAAGTGTAGACAGATCTGGACAGAGAAACCAGTTAAATAATAATTATTCTGCACTGTAAAAATCATTGACTGGTGGCTCCATTGATTGATTTAATCTAGGTATCTTACAAATAAATATTATTTTGGAAGAAGAGTTGTGAAATAATTTGCATAAAGGAAAGGACCAATTCGTCTGGTCAGGATGCAGACACAGCGGACGGATAACAGACGCATGTTAATAACATGTGTAGACATATTTCTGGAAATGTGGGCACAATCAGAATGTAGACAAGATCAGGACAAAGCACCAGGTATAAACGTTAGCCAGAGAGATCAGGACAAAGCACCAGGTATAAATGGGGCCAGAGAGATCAGGACAAAGCACCAGGTATAAACGGGGCCAGAGAGATCAGAACAAACCACCAGGTATAAACGGGGCCAGAGAGATCAGAAGAAAGCACCAGGTATAAACGGGGCCAGAGCGATCAGGACAAACCACCAGGTATAAACGGGGCCAGAGAGATCAGGACAAACCACCAGGTATAAACGTTAGCCAGAGAGATCAGGACAAAGCACCAGGTATAAACGGGGCCAGAGAGATCAGGACAAAGCACCAGGTATAAACGGGGCCAGAGAGATCAGGACAAAGCACCAGGTATAAATGGGGCCAGAGAGATCAGAACAAAGCACCAGGTATAAACGGGGCCAGAGAGATCAGGACAAAGCACCAGGTATAAATGGGGCCAGAGAGATCAGGACAAAGCACCAGGTATAAACGGGGCCAGAGAGATCAGGACAAAGCACCAGGTATAAACGGGGCCAGAGAGATCAGGACAAAGCACCAGGTATAAACGGGGCCAGAGAGATCAGGACAAACCACCAGGTATAAACAGGGCCAGAGAGATCAGGACAAACCACCAGGTATAAACAGGGCCAGAGAGATCAGGACAAAGCACCAGGTATAAACGGGGCCAGAGAGATCAGGACAAACCACCAGGTATAAACAGGGCCAGAGAGATCAGGACAAACCACCAGGTATAAACGGGGCCAGAGAGAGAGAGTCAGGGCCCTGCCTTCTTACCTGCCTGTTCTCTTTCAGGGCCCTGCCTTCCTGCCTGCCTGCCCTCTTTCAGGGCCCTGCCTTCCTGCCTGCCTGCCCTCTTTCAGGGCCCTGCCTTCCTGCCTGCCTGCCCTCTTTCAGGGCCCTGCCTTCCTACCTGCCTGCCCGCTTTCAGGGCGCTGCCTTCCTACCTGCCTGTTCGATTTCAGGGCCCTGCCTTCCTGCCTGCCTGCCCTCTTTCAGGGCCCTGCCTTCCTACCTGCCTGCCCGCTTTCAGTGCGCTGCCTTCCTACCTGCCTGCCCTCTTTCAGGGCCCTGCCTTCCTGCCTGCCTGCCCTCTTTCAGGGCCCTGCCTTCCTGCCTGCCTGCCCTCTTTCAGGGCCCTGCCTTCCTGCCTGCCTGCCCTCTTTCAGGGCCCTGCCTTCCTACCTGCCTGCCCGCTTTCAGGGCGCTGCCTTCCTACCTGCCTGTTCGATTTCAGGGCCCTGCCTTCCTGCCTGCCTGCCCTCTTTCAGGGCCCTGCCTTCCTACCTGCCTGCCCGCTTTCAGGGCGCTGCCTTCCTACCTGCCTGTTCGATTTCAGGGCCCTGCCTTCCTACCGGCCTGTCCTCTTTCAGGGTCCTCCCTACCTACCTTCAATGTAGCCTTGCCGACTAGATAGATAGTGACACTCAGCATATCACACTGGTCCCAGGGTTATTTATGTCCCATTAGTATACAGTCAGACATATTTAATTTCACCTCATCTCTAATGGCTCCATGGCTCAGAATAATCTTGGCCAACCATTCAGTAGTCAAGTGACTTGACACTGGGCAGTTAAAGTCAAGTGTCAGATTTCACATTTATATATATATATACATTTGTCCTTTTATTTAACTAGGCAAGTCAGTTAAGAACAAATTCTTATTTTCAATGACGGCCTAAGAACATAATGTCATAATGTGGTGTTGTTAATAAAGTTATATCCCTTTGATAATCTGACAGGAAGTTATTAAGTATAAATCATATTTCTGATCATATTGCAGTGATACACGTGGAGAGGAACGAGCTCTTAACTGCCATGTGGTGGAAAACAAATACTTGTTTCATTTCTTTATTTAACTAGGCAAGTCAGTTAAGAACAATTTCTTATTTACAATGACAGCCTGTGGGGACGGGGGCCTGGGATTAAAAAATAAATAAATAAATACAATATAAATATAGGACAAAACACACATCACAATGAGAGAACAGCAGTAGCTCTACGTTTTCAAGACTAGGGGGCGCTCACATACCATGTCTACCAGCAGGACTCAGGAGGAAGTTTACTTTGTTTCAACGCTAGGGGGCGCCATGTCTACCAGCAGGACTCAGGAGGAAGTTTACTGTGTTTCAACGCTAGGGGGCGCCATGTCTACCAGCAGGACCCAGGAGAGAGTTTACTGTGTTTCAACGCTAGGGGGCGCCATGTCTACCAGCAGGACCCAGGAGAGAGTTTACAGTGTTCTGGAGAGCTCCAGGCTTTAGTTCCAGCCCTGCACTAACCCACCCAATTTAACTAATTAATTACTCACCTTGCTTAGTAGAATCAGGTGTGTTTGTGCTGGGTGGGAACAAAAGCATGCACGCCCCTGTAAAACTGGAGAACCAAGATTAGAAGAACGTTGCCTTGTAGAAGTGAACTACACCACGAGGTTGATTCCCAAATGGCTAGAGAATAGGTTGGCATTTAGGACACCGACACTCTCTGACAGAACAACAGTTAGACTACTTGTGGGTGATATGCTTCCCACCAAGAAGCCACTTACTTATGAAGAGATATTGTCATTGTTTTGGCAACAGAATTTTAAAACTTCATTAAATGTTTAATTCCTGTATAATGTACCTAATGTGGTATTATAAAATCCATCCAGGCTAGCCCACCCAGCAAACCAAAATTGATCCTGTGGATCCAAGATGGCGTAGCAGTAAGTCGTCCTGTCATGTCGTGCCCCTTGTATATATCGTTTCTTTTTTGTTTTTTACATATTTTTCTTCGCATATCTTTAAAAACATTTTACTAAACCTAAGCTTCCAAATACTCTCCTGCAACCCGCCTCACCCAATGTTCCTAAAGTATTTATATTTACTTCGGAACCGGAACCCCTCAACTGAAGCTAGCCAGCTAACCACCAGCTATGCTAGCGGTCTTCAGCTAACCGGTCATCAGCTAACCTTCAGCCCGGAAAGCTCTCGCCAGTTCGAACAACGCGACTCTAACCAGAGCATAACGGACGTATTTATTTTTCATCCCCAGATTCATCCCGGATTCCCACCGCAAACGGAACAATTTTCAGCTGGATCTTCACAACTAGCTATCGAGCTAAACCGCAACCCCGGATGATTACTCCTGGCTAGCCTCGCTATCTCCCTGCTTGCTAATTCGGCCTGCTAACTGCGAGCTTGTCTAGCTCCGGTCCGCTAACTGCTACCTTGTTTAGCCGGGCCTACGAACTGTTAGCTTGTTAGCACAGGCCTGCTAACCGTCTGAATCGCCGCGTCCCAAACACTCACTGGACCCATATTTACTTTCTATGTCTTTTTGATTTTTAATTTGTTTATACCTTCCGGAAACCTGCCTCACCCAATGTGATACGGAATCGCTATTATTAAAAAAAAAATTTTTTAGAACACACTCAAGAACCTCCAGAAGCTAACCAGCAAACTAGCTACAAGCTATTTAGTCACTGTTAGTTTTTTAAAAACCTGGATAACACTCGCCAGCCCAGCTTCCCTGCCCATCCACCGCTGCCCCCTGGACACTGATCTCTTGGCTACATAGCTGATGCACGCTGGACTGTCCATTAATCACGGTACTCCATTCTGCTTGTTTGTTTTATCTGTTGGCCCCGTTGCCTAGTCAACGCCATTTTACCTGCTGTTGTTGTGCTAGCTGACTAGCTGTTGTTGTCTCACCTACTGTTTTAGCTAGCTTTCCCAATTCAACACCTGTGATTACTGTATGCCTCGCTGTATGTCTCTCTCAAATGTCAACATGCCTTGTATACTGTTGTTCAGGTTAGTTATCATTGTTTTAGTTCACAATGGAGCCCCTAGTTTCACTCTTCATACCCCTGATAACTCCTTTGTTCCACCTCCCACACATGCGGTGACCTCACCCATTACAAACAGCATGTCCAGAGATACAACCTCTCTCATCATCACCCAGTGCCTGGGCTTACCTCCGCTGTACCCGCACCCCACCATACCCCTGTCTGCGCATTATGCCCTGAATATATTCTACCATGCCCAGAAACCTGCTCCTCTTATTCTCTGTCCCTAACGCTCTAGGCGACCAGTTTTGATGGCCTTTAGCCGCACCCTCATACTACTCCTTCTCTGTTCCGCGAGTGATGTGGAGGTAAACCCACGCCCCGGCACCCTCATTTGTTGACTTCTGTGATCGAAAAAGCCTTGGTTTCATGCATGTCAACATCAGAAGCCTCCTCCCTAAGTTTGTTTTACTCACTGCTTTAGCACACTCTGCTAACCCTGATGTCCTTGCCGTGTCTGAATCCTGGCTCAGGAAAGCCACCAAAAATTCAGAGATTTCCATACCCATCTATAACATCTTCCGTCAAGAAAGAACTGCCAAAGGGGGAGGAGTTGCAGTCTACTGCAGAGATAGCCTGCAAAGTAATGTCATACTTTCCAGGTCCATACCCAAACAGTTCGAACTACTAATTTTGAAAATGACTCTCTCCAGAAATAAGTCTCTCACTGTTGCCGCCTGCTACCGACTCCCCTCAGCTCCCAGCTGTGCCCTGGACACCATTTGTGAATTGATCGCCCCCCATCTAGCTTCAGAGTTTGTTCTGTTAGGTGACCTAAACTGGGATATGCTTAACACCCCGGCAGTCCTACAATCTAAGCTAGATGCCCTCAATCTCACACAAATCATCAAGGAACCCACCATCACTACCTCATTGCCTGTATCCGCTACGGAGCCGCAGTCAAACGACCACCCCTCATCACTGTCAAACGCTCCCTAAAACACTTCTGTGAGCAGGCCTTTCTAATCGACCTGGCCCGGGTATCCTGGAAGGACATTGACCTCATCCCGTCAGTTGAGGATGCCTGGTCATTCTTTAAAAGTAACTTCCTCACCATTTTAGATAAGCATGCTCCGTTCAAAAAATGCAGAACTAAGAACAGATACAGCCCTTGGTTCACTCCAGAACTGACTGCCCTCGACCAGCACAAAAACATCCTGTGGCGGACTGCAATAGCATCGAATAGTCCCCGTGATATGCAACTGTTCAGGGAAGTCAGGAACCAATACACGCAGTCAGTCAGGAAAGCTAAGGCCAGCTTCTTCAGGCAGAAGTTTGCATCCTGTAGCTCCAACTCCAAAAAGTTCTGGGACACTGTGAAGTCCATGGAGAACAAGAGCACCTCCTCCCAGCTGCCCACTGCACTGAGGCTAGGTAACACGGTCACCACCGATAAATCCATGATTAGCGAAAACTTCAATAAGCATTTCTCAACGGCTGGCCATGCCTTCCGCCTGGCTACTCCAACCTCGGCCAACAGCTCCGCCCCCCCGCAGCTCCTCGCCCAAGCCTCTCCAGGTTCTCCTTTACCCAAATCCAGATAGCAGATGTTCTGAAAGAGCTGCAAAACCTGGACCCGTACAAATCAGCTGGGCTTGACAATCTGGACCCTCTATTTCTGAAACTATCCGCCGCCATTGTCGCAACCCCTATTACCAGCCTGTTCAACCTCTCTTTCATATCGTCTGAGATCCCCAAGGATTGGAAAGCTGCCGCAGTCATCCCCCTCTTCAAAGGGGGAGACACCCTGGACCCAAACTGTTACAGATCTATATCCATTCTGCCCTGCCTATCTAAGGTCTTCGAAAGCCAAGTCAACAAACAGGTCACTGACCATCTCGAACCCCACCGTACCTTCTCCGCTGTACAATCTGGTTTCCGAGCCGGTCACGGGTGCACCTCAGTCACACTCAAGGTACTAAACAATATCATAACCGCCATCGATAAAAGACAATACTGTGCAGCCGTCTTCATCGACCTTGCCAAGGCTTTCGACTCTGTCAATCACCATATTCTTATCGGCAGACTCAGTAGCCTCGGTTTTTCGGATGACTGCCTTGCCTGGTTCACCAATTACTTTGCAGACAGAGTTCAGTGTGTCAAATCGGAGGGCATGCTGTCCGGTCCTCTGGCAGTCTCTATGGGGGTGCCACATGGGGCCGACTCTTTTTCTCTGTATATAGTGGTCCTTCTGTAGCTCAGTTGGTAGAGCATGGCTTTTCAGGGTAGTGGGTTCGATCGGGACCACCCATACGTAGAATGTATGCACACATGACTTTTCTCTAAATGTATATATCAATGATGTTGCTCTTGCTGCGGGCGATTCCCTGATCCACCTCTATGCAGACGACACCATTCTATATACTTTCGGCCCGTCATTGGACACTGTGCTATCTAACCCCCAAACGAGCTTCAATGCCATACAACACTCCTTCCGTGGCCTCCAACTGCTCTTAAACGCTAGTAAAACCAAATGCATGCTTTTCAACCGATCGCTGCCTGCACCCACATGCCCGACTAGCATCACCACCCTGGATGGTTCCGACCTTGAATATGTGGACATCTATAAGTACCTAGGTGTCTGGCTAGACTGCAAACTCTTCTTCCAGACTCATATCAAACATCTCCAATCGAAAATCAAATCAAGAGTCGGCTTTCTATTCCGCAACAAAGCCTCCTTCACTCACGCCGCCAAGCTTACCCTAGTAAAACTGACTATCCTACCGATCCTCGACTTCGGCGATGTCATCTACAAAATGGCTTCCAACACTCTACTCAGACTGCATCCAGTTTGCTATCACAGTGCCATCCGTTTTGTCACTAAAGCACCTTATACCACCCACCACTGCGACTTGTATGCTCTAGTCGGCTGGCCCTCGCTACATATTCGTCGCCAGACCCACTGGCTCCAGGTCATCTACAAGTCCATGCTAGGTAAAGCTCCGCCTTATCTCAGTTCACTGGTCACGATGGCAACACCCATCCGTAGCACGCACTCCAGCAGGTGTATCTCACTGATCATCCCTAAAGCCAACACCTCATTTGGCCACCTTTCCTTCCAGTTCTCTGCTGCCTGTGACTGGAACGAATTGCAAAAATTGCTGAAGTTGGAGACTTTTATCTCCCTCACCAACTTCAAACATCAGCTATCTGAGCAGCTAACCGATCGCTGCAGCTGTACATAGTCTATTGGTAAATAGCCCACCCATTTTCACCTACCTCATCCTCATACTGTTTTTATTTATTTACTTTTCTGCTCTTTTGCACACCAATATCTCTACCTGTACATGACCATCTGATCATTTATCACTCCAGTGTTAATCTGCAAAATTGTATTATTCGCCTACCTCCTCATGCCTTTTGCACACATTGTATATAGACTCCCCCTTTTTTTCTAATGTGTTATTGACTTGTTAATTGTTTACTCCATGTGTAACTCTGTGTTGTCTGTTCACACTGCTATGCTTTATCTTGGCCAGGTCGCAGTTGCAAATGAGAACTTGTTGTCAACTAGCCTACCTGGTTAAATAAAGGTGAAATAAAAATAAAATAAAATAAAATTTTTGTTATGTAGCAGGAATGTTCTAATAACACAAAACTGTAGAGTTGTGCTGATTATAAAACGTTGGCAATAAAACATCGCTTGGTATTGTGAGAATGTTCCTAGAACACAGTCAATATATTCTTTAAAGGTTCCCAGAATGTTTCATTAGGTTGTGTGAACAGTCTGGTGGGGAACAGTCTGGGGGGACCAGTCTGTCTGGAACAGTCTGATGGGAACAGTCTGATGGGAACAGTCTGGTGGGGAACAGTCTGGGGGGACCAGTCTGGGGGGAACAGTCTGGGGGGAACAGTCTTATGGGAACAGTCTGATGGGAACAGTCTGGGGGGAACAGTCTGGTGGGGAACAGCCTGGTGGGAACAGTCTGATGGGAACAGTCTGATGGGAACAGTCTGATGGGAACAGTCTGGTGGGAACAGTCTGGTGGGAACAGTCTGATGGGAACAGTCTGATGGGAACTGTCTGGGGGAACAGTCTACCTGGGGGAACAGTCTGGGGGAACAGTCTGGGGAGGAACAGTCTGGTGGGGAACAGTCTGGTGGGGAACAGTCTGGGGAGGAACAGTCTGGGGGAACAGTCTGGTGGGAACAGTCTGGTGGGGAACAGTCTGATGGGAACAGTCTGGTGGGGAACAGTCTGGGGGAACAGTCTGGGGGAACAGTAGGGGGAACAGTCTGGGGGAACAGTCTGGTGGGAAAAGTCTGGGGGACCAGTCTGGGGGAACAGTCTGGGGTAACAGTCTGGTGGGGAATAGTCTGGGGGTAACAGTCTGGGGGTAACAGTCTGGGGGGGGACAGTCTGGGGGAACAGTCTGATGGGAAAAGTCTGGGGGAACAGTCTGGGGGAACAGTCTGGTGGGAACAGTCTGGTGGGAAAAGTCTGGGGAACAGTCTGGGGGAACAGTCTGGTGGGAACAGTCTGGTGGGAAAAGTCTGGGGGAACAGTCTGGGGGAACAGTCTGGGGGAACAGTCTGGGGAACTGTGAACAGTCTGGGGGGCAGTCTGGGGGAACAGTCTGGGGGGAACAGTCTGATGGGAACAGTCTGATGGGAACAGTCTGGGGGAACAGTCTGGGGGGGTGGGAACAGTCTGATGGGAACAGTCTGGTGGGAACAGTCTGGGAACAGTCTGGGGAACAGTCTGGGGGAACAGTCTGGGGGAACAGTCTGGTGGGAACAGTCTGGTGGGGAACAGTCTGGTGGGAACAGTCTGGTGGGAACAGTCTGGTGGGAACAGTCTGATGGGAACTGTCTGGGGGGAACAGTCTGATGGGAACAGTCTGGGGGTAACAGTCTGGGGGTAACAGTCTGGGGGGAACAGTCTGGGGGAACAGTCTGGTGGGGAACAGTCTGGTGGGGAACAGTCTGGTGGGGAACAGTCTGGTGGGAACAGTCTGGATGGGAACTGGAACAGTCTGATGGGAACAGTCTGGGGTAACAGTCTGGGGGTAACAGTCTGGGGGAACAGTCTGGGGGAACAGTCTGGTGGGAACAGTCTGGTGGGAACAGTCTGGGGAGGAACAGTCTGGTGGGGAACAGTCTGGTGGGAACAGTCTGATGGGAACAGTCTGGGGGAACAGTCTGGGGGGGAACAGTCTGGTGGGAACAGTCTGGGGGAACAGTCTGATGGGAACAGTCTGGGGGAACAGTCTGATGGGAACAGTCTGGGGGAACAGTCTGGGGGAACAGTCAGTGGGAACAGTCTGGGGGAACAGTCAGGGGGAACAGTCTAGGGGAACATTCTGGGGGAACAGCCAGGGGGACAGTCTAGGGGAACATTCTGGGGGAACAGTCTGGAGGGAACAGTCTGGGGGGGCAGTCTGGGCGGGAACAGTCTGGGGGGACATTGTGGTGACATCACAAGAGATATGTTCCTAAAACACAAAAACTGTCCAGTTGTGCAGATGATTCTACAGTGTTTCTTATAGAAAAACATTCATCTGACTTTACCTGAACACATTTCATCTGACTTTACTAGAACGTTACAGATGGAATGTTCTGCTGTTACAGATGGATCGTTCTGTTACAGATGGTGTGTTCTGTTGTTACAGATGGAATGTTCTGTTGTTACAGATGGAATGTTCTGTTACAGATGGAATGTTCTGCTGTTACAGATGGAATGTTCTGTTACAGATGGAATGTTCTGCTGTTACAGATGGAATGTTCTGTTGTTGCAGATGGAATGTTCTGCTGTTACAGATGGAATGTTCTGTTGTTACAGATGGAATGTTCTGTTGCTACAGATGGAACGTTCTGTTACAGATGGAATGTTCTGTTACAGATGGAATGTTCTGCTGTTACAGATGGAATGTTATGTTGTTGCAGATGGAATGTTCTGTTGCTACAGATGGAACGTTCTGTTACAGATGGAATGTTCTGTTACAGATGGAATAGGAATGTTCTGCTGTTACAGATGGAATGTTCTGTTGCTACAGATGGAACGTTCTGTTACAGATGGAATGTTCTGTTACAGATGGATAGGAATGTTCTGCTGTTACAGATGGAATGTTCTGCTGTTACAGATGGAATGTTCTGCTGTTACAGATGGAATATTCTGTTACAGATGGAATGTTCTGCTGTTACAGATGGAACGTTCTGCTGTTACAGATGGAATGTTCTGCTGTTACAGATGGAATATTCTGTTGTTACAGATGTTGTGCACAACATTTTAGTGAATGAGCATTACCATAGAAATTTGACAGCTCAAAAATGCAAAATTGACTGGAGACACAGGAGAGCAGTGATAGTTGTACATTTCCATCACCTGTTGTGTTGATTTCATCAGAGATGAGAGAGAGAGAGAGAGATGCTCAAAAATGCAAAATTGAGAGAGAGAGAGAGAGAGAGAGAGAGAGTGAGAGAGAGAGAGAGAGAGAGAGAGAGAGAGAGAGAGAGAGAGAGAGAGAGAGAGAGTGTGTGTGTGCTTAAGGTTGGATGCCAGACATTCCAGGATCTAATTTCTGCCTGCTGGCCCCAAAGAGGGAGAGCGATTCTGAAGGAAATGATCTCAACAGAGAAACATGTCCTCCTGCGTGCCTCCTTACCCCAATAGAATCCCCATACTTTATTAAAGACAGCGTCTCCATCCTAGAAGGGGAGATCAATCATTTCCAGCCCCAGAAATACTAGTCTGTGGTGACCTACTTCATCACTGACCTCAACCCAGAGTCTCTCAGGGCGATATATATATAGATAGTGGGGGGGGGGTGTATATAGATACTGGAGGGCTTGTAGTCTGGGCGTAGAGAGTATATAGATAGTGGGGGGTTGTAGTCTGGGTGTAGAGAGTATATAGATACTGGAGGGCTTGTAGTCTGGGTATAGAGAGTATATATATACTGAAGGGCTTGTAGTCTGGGTATAGAGATAGTGGGGGGGTTGTAGTCTGGGTGTAGAGAGTATATAGATACTGGAGGGCTTGTAGTCTGGGTATAGAGACAGTGGGGGGTTGTAGTCTGGGTATAGAGATAGTGGGAGGGTTGTAGTCTGGGTATAGAGATAGTGGGAGGGTTGTAGTCTGGGTATAGAGATAGTGGGGGGTTGTAGTCTGGGTATAGAGAGTATATAGATAGTGGGGGGTTGTAGTCTGGATATAGAGAGTATATAGATAGTGGGGGGTTGTAGTCTGGGTATAGAGTATATAGATAGTGAGGGGGCTTGTAGTTTGGGTATAGAGAGTATATAGATAGTGGGGGTTGTAGTCTGGGTATAGACATAGTGGGGGGTTGTAGTCTGGGTATAGAGAGTATATAGATAGTGGGGGTTGTAGTCTGGATATAGAGAGTATATAGATAGTGGGGGTTGTAGTCTGGGTGTAGAGAGTATATAGATAGTGGGGGGCTTGTAGTCTGGGTATAGAGAGTATATAGATAGTGGGGTTGTAGTCTGGGTGTAGAGAGTATATAGATAGTGGGGGGCTTGTAGTTTGGGTATAGAGAGTATATAGATAGTGGGGGGCTTGTAGTTTGGGTATAGAGAGTATATAGATAGTGGGGGTTGTAGTTAGATAGCTAGCTAACAGTATACTTTAATTTAACCAAATTAGAAACTTGTAATATCTGAAAATGTAGCTAGCCAGACTATCTTACCTGTCCGTATATATGGATGAATGCTTCTCCCTCTCTGTCATGGTTGCCTTTAGTTTGAAGATGTAATCCGGAGACAGGTGTTTTATACAACAGCCTTCTGTTCTCTCTCTTCTGTGTTGTTCTCTTTCCGACACCGTCTGCATATTTGCAATCAAACGTCACAATTTTCTCAATTTCCTCATATATCATATTCCACTGATTTCAAAACTCGTTTGCCCAGAAAGTGTAGAGCAACACTGATGCAGTTCTACTACGTGATATCTTTAAAAACATCTGTGTTAGAAAGGATTACCTACACATACTGACCAGCTCATATTATAGAAAGAAACGTGCTACATGGTAGACCAATCAGAACTCATTACCTCAGCCAATCAAAGGCTAGCAGGAAGGTTGCTTACTTTTTCCTTTGCTAAATCAACTACGCTCGTAATTTAACATTTGTATTTTGTATTTACAGATGGCATACAAGTTTGTTATTAAGGCACATGAAAAGTTCACATGTTCCAGAAGATATTTCTGCCAAAAAACGCATTTTGATTTTTAAAAAAAAGTTTAAATGTCTCTCCTGTGAAGTAGTGATGTGCGAAATATGCGTAGTTTCCTGAAACGAGTCACAACTGTGAAGCATCCACTTGGAGTTTCCACACACTACCAAATATGGTAGACAGAGGAAGCCCAGAGACCGGCAGTGGTAGAAGATGAAACGAGATGGATTTTTGCTGGCATTCTGCACATTTTCTCATTAATGAAACACTTGATCTAAATATATTTTTTTTCCCCAAAACTAAAATATGTAATGAACAGGTCTAAGTTTTATAGACTTTACCTTTTGCCAAAGTTTTTAAAAATGGTGTTGTTTAGAAAATAAAGTCAATGCTGTATGGCCAAACAACGGATTGACCATGCAGAGTTTCAGAATCAGAGATGGCAGAACTTCACTGATGTCAACTATACTGAAGAAAAACGTAAAAGCAACACGCAACAATTCTCTAATATTTTACTGAGTTACATTTCATATGAGGAAATCGATCAATTGAAATAAATTCATAAGGCTCTAATCTATAGATTTCACATGACTGGGAGTACAGATATGCATCTGTTGGTCCCAGATACATTTGTGACCACAATCTGACTCGTGCAGTGCAACACAACTCCTTCGCATCGAGTTGATCAGGATGTTGATTGTGGCCTGTGGAAGGTTGCAACACTCCTCTTCAGTGCCTGAGCGGAGTTGCTGGATATTGGCGGAAACTGGAACACGCTGTTGTACACATTGATCCAGTGCATCCCAAACAGTGTCAATGAGTGACATGTCTGGTGAGTATGCAGGCCATAGAAGAACTGGGACGTTTTCAGCTTCCAGGAATTGTGTAAAGATTGCTTGCGACATGGGGCCGTGCATTATCATGCTGAAACATGAGGTGATGGCGGCGGATGAATGACAAGACAATGGGCCGCAGGATCTCGTCACGGTATCTCTGTGCATTCAAATTGCCATCGATAAAATGCAATTGTCTTTGTTGTATGTAGCTTATGCCTGCCCCATACCATAACCCCACCATGGGGACCTCTGTTCACAATGTTGACATCAGCAAACACCATACCATAACCCCACCATGGGGCACTCTGTTCACAACGTTGACATCAGCAAACACCATACCATAACCCCACCATGGGGCCCTCTGTTCACAACGTTGACATCAGCAAACACCATACCATAACCCCCCCACCATGGGGCCCTCTGTTCACAACGTTGACATCAGCAAACTGCTCCCCCACACTACGACATACACGTGGTCTGCGGTTGTGAGGCTGGTTGGACGTACTGCAAAATTCTCTAAAACGGCATTGGAAACAGCTTATGTGTCACGTTCTGACCTTAGTTCCTTTATCATGTCTTTGTGTTACTTTGGTCAGGGCGTGAGTTGGGGTGGGTAGTCTGTGTTCTTTTTCTATGTTGTATTTGTGTGTTTGGCCGGGTCTGGTTCTCAATCAGGGACAGCTGTCGATCGTTGTCTCTGACTGGGAACCATACTTAGGAAGCCTGGTTGTCTCTGACTGAGAATCATACTTAGGAAGCCTGGTTGTCTCTGACTGGGAATCATACTTAGGAAGCCTGGTTGTCTCTGACTGAGAATCATACTTAGGAAGCCTGGTTGTCTCTGACTGAGAATCATACTTAGGAAGCCTGGTTGTCTCTGACTGAGAATCATACTTAGGAAGCCTGGTTGTCTCTGACTGAGAATCATACTTAGGCAGCCTGGTTGTCTCTGACTGAGAATCATACTTAGGAAGCCTGGTTGTCTCTGACTGAGAATCATACTTAGGCAGGCTGGTTGTCTCTGACTGAGAATCATACTTAGGAAGCCTGGTTGTCTCTGACTGAGAATCATACTTAGGAAGCCTGGTTGTCTCTGACTGAGAATCATACTTAGGAAGCCTGGTTGTCTCTGACTGAGAATCATACTTAGGCAGCCTGGTTGTCTCTGACTGAGGATCATACTTAGGAAGCCTGGTTGTCTCTGACTGAGAATCATACTTAGGCAGCCTGGTTGTCTCTGACTGAGGATCATACTTAGGAAGCCTGGTTGTCTCTGACTGAGAATCATACTTAGAAGCCTGGTTGTCTCTGATTGAGAACCATACTTAGGTAGCCTGGTTGTCTCTGACTGAGAATCATACTTAGGAAGCCTGGTTGTCTCTGACTGAGAATCATACTTAGGCAGCCTGGTTGTCTCTGACTGAGAATCATACTTAGGAAGCCTGGTTGTCTCTGATTGAGAACCATACTTAGGTAGCCTGGTTGTCTCTGACTGAGAATCATACTTAGGCAGCCTGGTTGTCTCTGACTGAGAACCATACTTAGGCAGCCTGGTTGTCTCTGACTGAGAATCATACTCAGGCAGCCTGGTTGTCTCTGACTGAGAATCATACTTAGGCAGGCTGGTTGTCTCTGACTGAGAATCATACTTAGGCAGCCTGGTTGTCTCTGACTGAGAATCATACTTAGGAAGCCTGGTTGTCTCTGACTGAGAATCATACTTAGGAAGCCTGGTTGTCTCTGACTGAGAATCATACTTAGGAAGCCTGGTTGTCTCTGATTGAGAACCATACTTAGGTAGCCTGGTTGTCTCTGACTGAGAATCATACTTAGGTAGCCTGGTTGTCTCTGACTGAGAATCAAACTTAGGAAGCCTGGTTATCTCTGACTGAGAATCATACTTAGGAAGCCTGGTTGTCTCTGATTGAGAACCATACTTAGGTAGCCTGGTTGTCTCTGACTGAGAATCATACTTAGGAAGCCTGGTGTTCTCTGACTGAGAATCATACTTAGGAAGCCTGGTTGTCTCTGATTGAGAACCATACTTAGGTAGCCTGGTTGTCTCTGACTGAGAATCATACTTAGGTAGCCTGGTTGTCTCTGACTGAGAATCATACTTAGGCAGCCTGGTTGTCTCTGACTGAGAATCATACTTAGAAGCCTGGTTGTCTCTGACTGAGAATCATACTTAGGCAGCCTGGTTGTCTCTGACTGAGAATCATACTTAGGAAGCCTGGTTGTCTCTGACTGAGAATCATACTTAGGCAGGCTGGTTGTCTCTGACTGAGAATCATACTTAGGCAGCCTGGTTGTCTCTGACTGAGAATCATACTTAGGCAGCCTGGTTGTCTCTGACTGAGAATCATACTTAGGAAGCCTGGTTGTCTCTGACTGAGAATCATACTTAGGAAGCCTGGTTGTCTCTGACTGAGAATCATACTTAGAAGCCTGGTTGTCTCTGACTGAGAATCATACTTAGGAAGCCTGGTTGTCTCTGACTGAGAATCATACTTAGGAAGCCTGGTTGTCTCTGACTGAGAATCATACTTAGGCAGCCTGGTTGTCTCTGACTGAGGATCATACTTAGGAAGCCTGGTTGTCTCTGACTGAGAATCATACTTAGGCAGCCTGGTTGTCTCTGACTGAGGATCATACTTAGGAAGCCTGGTTGTCTCTGACTGAGAATCATACTTAGGAAGCCTGGTTGTCTCTGATTGAGAACCATACTTAGGTAGCCTGGTTGTCTCTGACTGAGAATCATACTTAGGAAGCCTGGTTGTCTCTGACTGAGAATCATACTTAGGCAGCCTGGTTGTCTCTGACTGAGAATCATACTTAGGAAGCCTGGTTGTCTCTGATTGAGAACCATACTTAGGTAGCCTGGTTGTCTCTGACTGAGAATCATACTTAGGCAGCCTGGTTGTCTCTGACTGAGAACCATACTTAGGCAGCCTGGTTGTCTCTGACTGAGAATCATACTCAGGCAGCCTGGTTGTCTCTGACTGAGAATCATACTTAGGCAGGCTGGTTGTCTCTGACTGAGAATCATACTTAGGCAGCCTGGTTGTCTCTGACTGAGAATCATACTTAGGAAGCCTGGTTGTCTCTGACTGAGAATCATACTTAGGAAGCCTGGTTGTCTCTGACTGAGAATCATACTTAGGAAGCCTGGTTGTCTCTGATTGAGAACCATACTTAGGTAGCCTGGTTGTCTCTGACTGAGAATCATACTTAGGTAGCCTGGTTGTCTCTGACTGAGAATCATACTTAGGAAGCCTGGTTGTCTCTGACTGAGAATCATACTTAGGAAGCCTGGTTGTCTCTGATTGAGAACCATACTTAGGTAGCCTGGTTGTCTCTGACTGAGAATCATACTTAGGAAGCCTGGTGTTCTCTGACTGAGAATCATACTTAGGAAGCCTGGTTGTCTCTGATTGAGAACCATACTTAGGTAGCCTGGTTGTCTCTGACTGAGAATCATACTTAGGTAGCCTGGTTGTCTCTGACTGAGAATCATACTTAGGCAGCCTGGTTGTCTCTGACTGAGAATCATACTTAGGAAGCCTGGTTGTCTCTGACTGAGAATCATACTTAGGCAGCCTGGTTGTCTCTGACTGAGGATCATACTTAGGAAGCCTGGTTGTCTCTGACTGAGAATCATACTTAGGAAGCCTGGTTGTCTCTGACTGAGAATCATACTTAGGCAGCCTGGTTGTCTCTGACTGAGGATCATACTTAGGAAGCCTGGTTGTCTCTGACTGAGAATCATACTTAGGAAGCCTGGTTGTCTCTGATTGAGAACCATACTTAGGTAGCCTGGTTGTCTCTGACTGAGAATCATACTTAGGTAGCCTGGTTGTCTCTGACTGAGAATCATACTTAGGCCGCCTGGTTGTCTCTGACTGAGAATCATACTTAGGCCGCCTGGTTGTCTCTGACTGAGAATCATACTTAGGCCGCCTGGTTGTCTCTGACTGAGAATCATACTTAGGCAGCCTGGTTGTCTCTGACTGAGAATCATACTTAGGCAGCCTGGTTGTCTCTGACTGAGAATCATACTTAGGCAGCCCGTTTTCCCAATTTTGGTTGTGGATGTTTGTTTTCTGTTTTGTGCGTATTCAGAACTGTTTCGTTTCTCGCTCTTCATTGTTTTTGTCATTTCAGTGTTCAGTTTGTTTTGTTTATTAAAATTAACGCTACCACGCTGCACCTTGGTCCTCCTCTCCCTTCACCAGATGAAAACCGTAACATTATGTTAGAGAAATGAACATTAAATCATCTGGTAACAGCTCTGTTGGACATTCCCGCAGTCAGTGTGCCAATTGCACGCTTCCTCAAAACTTGTGACATCTGTGGCCCAGCACAAGGTGCACCTTTGTAATGTTCATGCTGTTTAATCAGCTTCTTAATGTGCCACACCTGTCCGTTGGATGGATTATCTTGGCAAACTAGAAAATGCTCAATAACAGGGATGTAAACAAATCCAGACAAACAAAAATGGGTAATGGGTATGCCCTCAAAAGATATCTCCTAAAGTTGACTTCATTATTCCATGTTTCTACATTATTTTCACTGCATCATGGATAAAGTACACAGACCTTGTGGCTTTACAGCCTTCAGTGTGTAAGTACTATTATATTTTAATTCAAAACAGCATTTATAAAGATCAAACCAATGAGCAGCAGGTGCTTCTAATCAGTGTTGCCACTCATCTGCCAATCAGGAATGTGGCTTTTCTCATCAAGTAAGCCACAAAGAGATACAGAATTGTAGGGTATGGGAGCAGGCACGAAGGGCACTGACAAATCATCAGCCCCAGATACACCCAAATACATCAATTCATGAGATAGCCCATCGCGAAGGACATCAGGCACAGCCGCCATGAATATGTTGGGCCATAAACTATATGAGAAATCTGATATGGACAGTGTTCTTGTTTAACAGTCTACATTTGGCCTTTAAAGAAGGAGGTGAAATCTAAGTAGTGAGTAGTTTGGTTCATCAGGCTGACCTCCAGTCTTCATAGAGATTACTGAGTAGTTTGGTTCATCAGGCTGACCTCCAGTCTTCATGGAGGAGATTACTGAGTAGTTTGGTTCATCAGGCTGACCTCCAGTCTTCATGGAGGAGATTACTGAGTAGTTTGGTTCATCAGGCTGTCCCCCAGTCTTCATGGAGGAGATTACTGAGTAGTTTGGTTCATCAGGCTGACCTCCAGTCTTCATGGAGGAGATTACTGAGTAGTTTGGTTCATCAGGCTGATCCCCAGTCTTCATGGAGGAGATTACTGAGTAGTTTGGTTCATCAGGCTGACCTCCAGTCTTCATGGAGGAGATTACTGAGTAGTTTGGTTCATCAGGCTGACCCCCAGTCTTCATGGAGTAGATTACTGAGTAGTTTGGTTCATCAGGCTGACCCCCAGTCTTCATGGAGTAGATTACTGAGTAGTTTGGTTCATCAGGCTGATCCCCAGTCTTCATGGAGGAGATTACTGAGTAGTTTGGTTCATCAGGCTGACCCCCAGTCTTCATGGAGTAGATTACTGAGTAGTTTGGTTCATCAGGCTGACCCCCAGTCTTCATGGAGTAGATTACTGAGTAGTTTGGTTCATCAGGCTGACCCCAGTCTTCATGGAGTAGATTACTGAGTAGTTTGGTTCATCAGGCTGACCTCCAGTCTTCATGGAGTAGATTACTGAGTAGTTTGGTTCATCATGCTGATCCCCAGTCTTCATGGAGGAGATTACTGAGTAGTTTGTTTCATCAGGCTGACCTCCAGTCTTCATGGAAGAGATTACTGAGTAGTTTGTTTCATCAGGCTGACCTCCAGTCTTCATGGAGGAGATTACTGAGTAGTTTGGTTCATCAGGCTGATCCCCAGTCTTCATGGAGTAGATTACTGAGTAGTTTGGTTCATCAGGCTGATCCCCAGTCTTCATGGAGATTACTGAGTAGTTTGGTTCATCAGGCTGACCCCCAGTCTTCATGGAGGAGATTACTGAGTAGTTTGGTTCATCAGGCTGATCCCCAGTCTTCATGGAGATTACTGAGTGGTTTGGTTCATCAGGCTGACCTCCAGTCTTCATGAAGGAGATTACTGAGTAGTTTGGTTCATCAGGCTGACCCCCAGTCTTCATGGAGGAGATTACTGAGTAGTCTGGTTCATCAGGCTGACCTCCAGTCTCCATGGAGGAGATTACTGAGTAGTTTGGTTCATCAGGCTGACCTCCAGTCTTCATGGAGGAGATTACTGAGTAGTCTGGTTCATCAGGCTGACCTCCAGTCTTCATGGAGTAGATTACTGAGTAGTTTGGTTCATCAGGCTGACCTCCAGTCTTCATGGAGGAGATTATTGAGTAGTCTGGTTCATCAGGCTGACCTCCAGTCTTCATGGAGTAGATTACTGAGTAGTTTGGTTCATCAGGTTGACCTCCAGTCTTCATGGTTCATCAGGCTGACCTCCAGTCTTCATGGAGTAGATTACTGAGTAGTTTGGTTCATCAAGCTGACCTCCAGTCTTCATGGAGTAGATTACTGAGTAGTCTGGTTCATCAGGCTGACCTCCAGTCTTCATGGAGTAGATTACTGAGTAGTTTGGTTCATCAGGCTGACCTCCAGTCTTCATGGAGTAGATTACTGAGTAGTTTGGTTCATCAGGCTGACCTCCAGTCTTCATGGAGGAGATTACTGAGTAGTTTGGTTCATCAGGCTGACCCCCAGTCTTCAGGGAGATTACTGAGTAGTTTGGTTCATCAGGCTGACCTCCAGTCTTCATGGAGGAGATTACTGAGTAGTTTGGTTCATCAGGCTGACCTCCAGTCTTCATGGAGGAGATTACTGAGTAGTTTGGTTCATCAGGCTGATCCCCAGTCTCCATGGTTCATCAGGCTGACCCCCAGTCTTCATGGAGGAGATTACTGAGTAGTTTAGTTCATCAGGCTGACCCCCAGTCTTCATGGAGTAGATTACTGAGTAGTTTGGTTCATCATACTGATCCCCAGTCTTCATGGAGGAGATTACTGAGTAGTTTGGTTCATCAGGCTGATCCCCAGTCTTCATGGAGGAGATTACTGAGTAGTTTGGTTCATCAGGCTGACCTCCAGTCTTCATGGAAGAGATTACTGAGTAGTTTGGTTCATCAGGCTGACCTCCAGTCTTCATGGAGGAGATTACTGAGTAGTTTGGTTCATCAGGCTGATCCCCAGTCTTCATGGAGTAGATTACTGAGTAGTTTGGTTCATCAGGCTGATCCCCAGTCTTCATGGAGATTACTGAGTAGTTTGGTTCATCAGGCTGACCCCCAGTCTTCATGGAGGAGATTACTGAGTAGTTTGGTTCATCAGGCTGATCCCCAGTCTTCATGGAGATTACTGAGTGGTTTGGTTCATCAGGCTGACCTCCAGTCTTCATGGAGGAGATTACTGAGTAGTTTGGTTCATCAGGCTGACCTCCAGTCTTCATGGAGTAGATTACTGAGTAGTTTGGTTCATCAGGTTGACCTCCAGTCTTCATGGTTCATCAGGCTGACCCCCAGTCTTCATGGAGTAGATTACTGAGTAGTTTGGTTCATCAGGCTGACCTCCAGTCTTCATGGAGGAGATTACTGAGTAGTTTGGTTCATCAGGCTGACCTCCAGTCTTCATGGAGTAGATTACTGAGTAGTTTGGTTCATCAGGTTGACCTCCAGTCTTCATGGTTCATCAGGCTGACCCCCAGTCTTCATGGAGGAGATTACTGAGTAGTTTGGTTCATCAGGCTGACCTCCAGTCTTCATGGAGGAGATTACTGAGTAGTTTGGTTCATCAGGCTGACCTCCAGTCTTCATGGGTCATCAGGCTGACCTCCAGTCTTCATGGTTCATCAGGCTGACCCCCGGTCTTCATGGAGGAGATTACGGAGTAGTTTGGTTCATCAGGCTGACCTCCAGTCTTCATGGAGTAGATTACTGAGTAGTTTGGTTCATCAGGCTGACCTCCAGTCTTCATGGAGTAGATTACTGAGTAGTTTGGTTCATCAGGCTGATCCCCAGTCTTCATGGAAATTACTGAGTGGTTTGGTTCATCAGGCTGTTCCCCAGTCTTCATGGTTCATCAGGCTGTTCCCGGTCTTCATGGAGGAGATTACGGAGTAGTTTGGTTCATCAGGCTGACCTCCAGTCTTCATGGAGGAGATTACTGAGTAGTTTGGTTCATCAGGCTGACCTCCAGTCTTCATGGAGGAGATTACTGAGTAGTTTGGTTCATCAGGCTGACCTCCAGTCTTCATGGAGGAGATTACTGAGTAGTTTGGTTCATCAGGCTGTCCCCAGTCTTCATGGAGGAGATTACTGAGTAGTTTGGTTCATCAGGCTGACCTCCAGTCTTCATGGAGGAGATTACTGAGTAGTTTGGTTCATCAGGCTGATCCCCAGTCTTCATGGAGGAGATTACTGAGTAGTTTGGTTCATCAGGCTGACCCCCAGTCTTCATTTTGAAGTTATTGAGAGATGATGAGGTTTTGGCAATGTGAAGATAAGAATTCCAGTAGTGTCGGATTCAATAGCCAGCCATTATTCTCTTTCACAGTCCTGATGGCGCTCATTACCAAAGAGACTCTCACTGAGTTAACACTTTCTAGTCTATGGCCAAATATTAGTTTCTTTCCATAGCAACAAAGAAGCACCATGAACAACAAACAATCAACAACAACAATTATAAAACACTGTAACTTTATCGGGAGATAAAAAGTGATGAAAAGTAGTATAGATTATACTGAAGTAAATTAGTCTAATATTTTCCAGGTGGTTCACAGCACCAAGCTGGTCAAGCTGGTCACAGGCTGTCAACATTAAGAGGCTACCATTTCCTCTTTCAACGGTTTGGACATTGTCTGTCACTGTGTTGACACACCAAACGGTGTGATCCTCCTCTCTGTCCTGTGTGTGATTTGACTGAAGGTTTTTCTCACATTCGTCTGCTTCTAAAGATGGGCCAATGAGGTGACACACACACACACACACACACACACACACACACACACACACACACACACACACACACACACACACACACACACACACACACACACACACACACACACACACACACCCATCTCCTCCTTATTCCTGTGACCTCATCCTTAACAACAGGAAGTGAAAAGACACAAAAGAACAGGAGGCTGGGAGGAGGATAAGTGGGGGGGGGAAGAGGAGGGAGAGGAAGGGTGAACGGATGAGGGGGAGAGAGAGAAAGGGGAGTAGCACATATGTCACCAAACTCCCAGCTTGTCTGTGGTTGGTTGGCGGGGTGAGCACTTCCCACCTGGCACATAGCATTCCGAACTCCCAGCTTGTCTGTGGTTGGTTGGCGGGGTGAGCACTTCCCACCTGGCACATAGCATTCCGAACTCCCAGCTTGTCTGTGGTTGGTTGGCGGGGTGAGCACTTCCCACCTGGCACATAGCATTCTGAACTCCCAGCTTGTCTGTGGTTGGTTGGCGGGGTGAGCACTTCCCACCTGGCACATAGCATTCTGAACTCCCAGCTTGTCTGTGGTTGGTTGGCGGGGTAAGCACTTCCCACCTGGCACATAGCATTCCGAACTCCCAGCTTGTCTGTGGTTGGTTGGCGGGGTGAGCACTTCCCACCTGGCACATAGCATTCTGAACTCCCAGCTTGTCTGTGGTTGGTTGGCGGGGTGAGCACTTCCCACCTGGCACATAAGCATTCCGAACTCCCAGCTTGTCTGTGGTTGGTTGGCGGGGTGAGCACTTCTCACCTGGCACATAGCATTCCGAACTCCCAGCTTGTCTGTGGTTGGTTGGCGGGGTGAGCACTTCCCACCTGGCACATAGCATTCTGAACTCCCAGCTTGTCTGTGGTTGGTTGGCGGGGTGAGCACTTCCCACCTGGCACATAGCATTCCGAACTCCCAGCTTGTCTGTGGTTGGTTGGCGGGGTGAGCACTTCCCACCTGGCACATAGCATTCTGAACTCCCAGCTTGTCTGTGGTTGGTTGGCGGGGTGAGCACTTCCCACCTGGCACATAGCATTCCGAACTCCCAGCTTGTCTGTGGTTGGTTGGCGGGGTAAGCACTTCTCACCTGGCACATAGCATTCCGAACTCCCAGCTTGTCTGTGGTTGGTTGGCGGGGTGAGCACTTCCCACCTGGCACATAAGCATTCCGAACTCCCAGCTTGTCTGTGGTTGGTTGGCGGGGTAAGCACTTCTCACCTGGCACATAAGCATTCCGAACTCCCAGCTTGTCTGTGGTTGGTTGGCGGGGTAAGCACTTCTCACCTGGCACATAGCATTCCGAACTCCCAGCTTGTCTGTGGTTGGTTGGCGGGGTGAGCACTTGCCAGCTACCATTCTGAGAACCAGACAGCGCCGTGAAAAGATATTTGCCCCCTTTCTAATTTTCTCTACTTTTGTATATTTTTGATACCGAATGTTATCAGATCTTCAACCAACACCTGATATTAGATAAGGAACTCAGGGAACCTGAGTTTACAAATAACAACAACAAGTTGACTCAAGTTTGCCAGAAAAGCACCTGGATGGATCCCCAGTCTAGAACATAGAACATAGAACTAGAACATTTTCTGACAAGATAGAACTGTCAAAGGGGGCTGTCATTCTATCCAGGTCTGTACTCAAACAATTCAAACTTCTACTTCTAAAAATACACCTTTCCAGAAACAAGTCTCTCACTGTTGTTATAGACCCCCCCCCACCCACCCATCCCCAGCTGTGCCCTGGATACCATATGTAAATTGATCGCCCCCATCTATCTTCAGAGTTCGCACTGTTAGGTGACCTAAACTGGGACATGGATCTCAGCGATGACTGCCTCATTGCCTGCGTGTGTACTGGGTCCTCTGTCAAACAACCACCCCTCATCACTGTCAAACGCTCCATAAAACACTACAGCGAGCAGGCCTTTCTAATGGACCTGGCCCGGGTATCCTGGAAGGATATTGACCTCATCCTGTCAGTAGAGGATGCCTGGTTGCTCTTCAAAAGTGCTTTCCTCACCATCCTAAATAAGCATGCCCCATTCAAAAAATATAGAACTAAGAACAGATATAGCCCGTGGTTCACTCCAGACCTGTCTGCCCTTTACCAGCACAAAAACATCCTGTGGGGTTCTGCATTAGCATCGAATAGTCCCCGTGATATGCAACTTTTCAGGGAAGTCAGGAACCAATATACTCAGTCAGTTAGGAAAGCTAAGACTAGCTTTTTCAAACAGAAATATACATCCTGTAGCACTAATTCCAAAATGTTTTGGGAAACTGTAAAGTCCATGGAGAATAAGAGCGTCTCCTCCCAGCTGCCCACTGCACTGAGGCTTGGAAACACGGTCACCACCGATAAATCTACAATAATCAATCATTTCAATAAGCATTTTTCCACGGCTTGCCATGATTTCCACCTGGCTACCCCTACCCCGGCTAACATCTCAGCATCCCCTGCAGCAACTTGCCCAACCCCTCCCCCCATTCTCCTTCACCTAAATCCAGACAGCTGATGTTCTGAAAGAGCTGCAAAATCGGGATCCTACAAATCAGCTGTGCTAGACAATCTGGACCCTTTCATTCTAAAATTATCGTTGTGATTGTTGCAACACCTATTACTAGCCTATTCAACCTCTCTTTCATATCGTCTGAGATCCGCAAAGATTGGAAAGCTGTTCAAAGGGTAGACACTCTAGACCCAAACTGTTATAGACCTATATCCATCATGCTCTGCTGCGGTTATTCCCCTCTTAAAAAGGGGAGACACTCTAGACCCAAACTATCCTACCCTGCCTTTCTAAAATCTTTGAAAGCCAAGTTAATAAACAGATCACTGAACATTTCAAATCCCACCGTACCTTTTCCACTGTGCAATCCAGTTTCCGAGCCAGTCACGGTGCACCTCAGCCACGCTCAAGGTCCTAAACGATATCATAACCGCCATCGATAAAAGACAGTACTGTGCAGCCGTCTTCATTGACCTGGCCAAGGCTTTCGACAATGTCAATCACCGCATTCTTATCGGCAGACTCAACAGCCTTGGATTCTCAAATGACTGCCTCGCCTGGTTCACCAACTACTTCTCAGATAGAGTTCAGTGTGTCAAATCAGAGGGCTTGTGGTCCAGACCTCTGGCAGCGTCTATGGGGTGCCACAGGGTTCAATTCTCGGGCTAACTCTTTTGTCTATATATCAATGATGGCGCTCTTGCTGTTCGTGATTCTATGATCCACCTCTACGCAGACGACACCATTATGTATACATCTGGCCCTTCTTTGGACACTGTGCTAACAAACCTCAAACGAGCTTCAATGCCATACAACACTCCTTCCGTGGCCTCCAACTGCTTTTAAATGCTAGTAAAACTAAGTGCAACCGATTGCTGCCCGCACCCTCCCGCTCGACGAGCATCACTACTCTGGACGGTTCTGACTTAGAATATGTGGACAACTACAAATACCTAGGTTTCTGGTTAGACTGTAAACTCTCCTTCAAGACTCACATTAAGCATCTCCAATGCAAAATTAAATATTGAATTGGCTTCCTATTTCGCAACAAAGCCTCCTTCACTCATTCCGCCAATCATACCCTTGTAAAACTGACTATCCTACCGATCCTTGACTTCGGCGATGTCATTTACAAATAGCTACAAATAGCTATATACTACCCACCACTGCGACCTGTATGCTCTCGTTGGCTGGACCTCACTACATATCCGTTGCCAAACCCACTGGCTCCAGGTCATCTATAAGTCTTTGCTAGGCCGCCTTATCTCAGCTCACTGGTCAACAATAGCAGCACCCACCCGTATCACGTCCCATTATGTCTGGTGAAAACCAAAACACTGCATTCCACAGTAAGAACCTTATACCAACGGACAAGCATGGTGATGGTAGTGGGATGGTTTGGGGATGCGTTTCTAGAAGGAACCATGAATTCTGCTCCGTATCAGTGAATTCTACAGGAGAGTATCAGGTCATCTGTCTGTGAGCTGAAGCTGAACCACGGCTGGGTCATGCAGAAAGACAATGATCCAAAAACACACAATCAAGTCTACATGAAAATGGTTCAAAAGCAACACATTTGAAGTTTTGGAGTGGCCTAGTCAAAGTCTAGACTTAATCCCAAGTGAGACGTTGTGGCAGGACTTGAAACGAGCAGTTCATGCTAGACAACTGAGAGACTGATCAACAACTACAGGAAGTGTTTGGTTGGAGTCATTGAAGCTAAAGGTGGACTGATCAACAACAACAGGAAGTGTTTGGTTGGAGTCATTGAAGCTAAAGGTGGACTGATCAACAACTACAGGAAGTGTTTGGTTGGAGTCATTGAAGCTAAAGGTGGACTGATCAACAACTACAGGAAGTGTTTGGTTGGAGTCATTGAAGCTAAAGGTGGACTGATCAACTACAGGAAGTGTTTGGTTGGAGTCATCGCAGCTAAAGGTGGACTGATCATCAACTACAGGAAGTGTTTTGTTGGAGTCATTGAAGCTGAAGGTGGACTGATCAACAACTACAGGAAGTGTTTTGTTGGAGTCATTGAAGCTGAAGGTGGACTGACCAACAACTACAGGAAGTGTTTTGTTGGAGTCATTGAAGCTAAAGGTGGACTGACCAACAACTACAGGAAGTGTTCTGTTGGAGTCATTGAGGTGGACTGCTAAAGTTTGATTGGACTGATCAACTACAGGAAGTGTTTGATTGGAGTCATTGAAGTTGAGAGGAACAAAGGTGGCACAACCAGTTATTGAGTCCAAGGGGCAACTTTTTCACACAGGGGAAGTTGCATAATTTTCTGAATTAAATAAATTAAGTATAATTATTTGTTGTTATTTGTAAACTCATGTTCCCTTTATCTAATAAGGTTTTGGTTGAAGATCTGATAACATTCAGTATCAAAAATATGCAAAAGGACAGGGGTTCCACTGAGAGGAACTGGTCTTCCCTGGATATAGGACAGGGGTTCCACTGAGAGGAACTGGTCTTCCCTGGATAAAGGACAGGGGTTCCACTGAGAGGAACTGGTCTTAATAATAATAATAATAATAATATAATATATGCCATTTAGCTGACGCTTTTATCCAAAGCGACTTACAGTCCTGTGTGCATACATTCTACGTATGGGTGGTCCCGGGAATCGAACCCACTACCCTGGCGTTACAAGCGCCATGCTCTACCAACTGAGCCACAGAAGGACAGGGGTTCCACTGAGAGGAACTGGTCTTCCCTAGATAAAGGACAGGGGTTCCACTGAGAGGAACTGGTCTTCCCTGGATAAAGGACAGGGGTTCCACTGAGAGAGGAAATAAAGGAAATGAGAGGAACTGGTCTTCCCTGGATATAGGAAGGGTTCCACTGAGGAACTGGTCTTACCTGGATAAAGGACAGGGGTTCCACTGAGAGGAACTGGTCTTCCCTGGATATAGGACAGGGGATCCACTGAGAGGAACTGGTCTTCCCTGGATATAGGACAGGGGATCCACTGAGAGGAACTGGTCTTACCTGGATAAAGGACAGGGGTTCCACTGAGAGGAACTGGTCTTCCCTGGATAAAGGAAGGGGTTCCACTGAGAGGGAACTGGTCTTCCCTGGATATAGGACAGGGGATCCACTGAGGAACTGGTCTTTCACTGAGAGGTATAAAGGACAGGGGGGTTCCACTGAGAGGAACTGGTCTTCCCTGGATAAAGGACAGGGGTTCCACTGAGAGGAACTGGTCTTCCCTGGATATAGGACAGGGGTTCCACTGAGAGGAACTGGTCTTCCCTGGATATAGGACAGGGGTTCCACTGAGGAACTGGTCTTCCCTGGATATAGGACAGGGGTTCCACTGAGGAACTGGTCTTCCCTGGATAAAGGACAGGGGTTCCACTGAGAGGAACTGGTCTTCCCTGGATAGGACAAGAGGACTGGTCTTCCAGGGGGGGTTCCACTGAGAGGACTGGTCTTCCCTGGATAAAGGACAGGGGGTTCCACTGAGAGGAACTGGCTGGTCTTCCCTGGATAAAGGACAGGGGTTCCACTGAGAGGAACTGGTCTTCCCTGGATATAGGACAGGGGTTCCACTGAGAGGAACTGGTCTTCCCTGGATAAAGGACAGGGGTTCCACTGAGAGGAACTGGTCTTCCCTAGGACAGGGGATCCACTGAAGGAACTGGTCTTCCCAGGACAGGGTTCCACTGAGAGGAACTGGTCTTCCCTGGATAAAGGACAGGGGTTCCACTGAGAGGAACTGGTCTTCCCTGGATATAGGACAGGGGGTTCCACTGAGAGGAACTGGTCTTCCCTGGATAAAGGACAGGGGTTCCACTGAGAGGAACTGGTCTTCCTGGATATAGGACAGGGGATCCACTGAGAGGAACTGGTCTTCCCTGGATCAGGGGTTCCACTGAGAGGAACTGGTCTTCCCTGGATAGGGGTTCCACTGAGAGGAACTGGTCTTCCCTGGATATAGGACAGGGGTTCCACTGAGAGGAATTGGTCTTCCCTGGATATAGGACAGGGGTTCCACTGAGAGGAACTGGTCTTCCCTGGATATAGGACAGGGGTTCCACTGAGAGGAACTGGTCTTCCCTGGATATAGGACAGGGGTTCCACTGAGAGGAACTGGTCTTCCCTGGATATAGGACAGGGGTATTGTATTCCTGCACTAGAAGACCTTACACACACACACACACACACACACACACACACACGCACACGCACACACCCCTCCATCTCTCATTGGTCATGAGGAGAACAGAGGGCCAGGCGGACAGCAGAGGAGAAAGGGGACACAAGGCTCTTTAGTTTTCTTATGTTTACTTTTCACACTTTTCCCAAACGCTTTGCAGCTGCTCTTCTTTTAGCCTCCAAAGGGGTGTGTGGAGGAGGGATGGGGAGGGGGGCTCCTTAATATATGTGTGTGTGTGTGTGTGTTAATGGTACCCCAGACTGCTGCCAGCTTGGCCCGTGATCACTTCAGTGGGGAGAAGGGCAACACTGTGTTGTCTAAACAATGGGAGACATTAAAATGGATCCCATATGTCAGGCCCCAGGGATTCTATACAGGGGAGTTCCGATGCAGTATAGGGAGATTCCATTGCATTAGAACCCAGCAGAATGTGTGGGGTCACAACTTGGAATGGGAACTTTACTTCACAAAGGAACCTCAGACCAGGCCATCTGCCTTCTTAGTATGTCAGATGTCTTCACATGTCCACAATCACGCCTTTGATTTTTGTAAAGATCGTCATCTGGATCAACATGTAAAAATAGAAATAGAACTTCCACTGATCCAGTTGATACCAACAAAATAAATGCTGTTTTGTTTCGTCTTGAACCTCAGAACAGGACACCTGACTTTCCAGGCACCAAAAATATACTAGGTAGGGGAACTATACTAGGTAGGGGAACTATACTAGGTATGGGAACTATACTAGGTAGGGGAACTATACTAGGTAGGGGAACTATACTAGGTATGGGAACTATACTAGGTAGGGGAACTATACTAGGTAGGGGAACTATACTAGGTAGGGGAACTATACTAGGTATGGGAACTATACTAGGTAGGGGAACTATACTAGGTATGGGAACTATACTAGGTAGGGGAACTATACTAGGTAGGGGAACTATACTAGGTATGGGAACTATACTAGGTATGGGAACTATACTAGGTATGGGAACTATACTAGGTAGGGGAACTATACTAGGTATGGGAACTATACTAGGTAGGGGAACTATACTAGGTATGGGAACTACACTAGGTAGGGGAACTATACTAGGTATGGGAACTACACTAGGTAGGGGAACTATACTAGGTAGGGGAACTATACTAGGTAGGGGAACTATACTAGGTATGGGAACTATACTAGGTAGGGGAACTATACTAGGTAGGGGAACTATACTAGGTATGGGAACTATACTAGGTAGGGGAACTATGCTAGGTATGGGAACTATACTAGGTAGGGGAACTATACTAGGTAGGGGAACTATACTAGGTAGGGGAACTATACTAGGTATGGGAACTATACTAGGTAGGGGAACTATACTAGGTAGGGGAACTATACTAGGTATGGGAACTATACTAGGTATGGGAACTATACTAGGTAGGGGAACTATACTAGGTATGGGAACTATACTAGGTAGGGGAACTATACTAGGTAGGGGAACTATACTAGGTAGGGGAACTATACTAGGTAGGGGAACTATACTAGGTAGGGGAACTATACTAGGTATGGGAACTATACTAGGTAGGGGAACTATACTAGGGGAACTATACTAGGAACTATACTAGGTATGGGAACTATACTAGGTAGGGGAACTATACTAGGTAGGGAAACTAGGTAGGGGAACTAGGTAGGGGAACTATACTAGGTAGGGGAACTATACTAGGTAGGGGAACTATGCTAGGTAGGGGAACTATACTAGGTAGGGGAACTATACTAGGTAGGGGAACTATACTAGGTAGGGGAACTATACTAGGGGAACTATGCTAGGGGGAACTATACTAGGTAGGGGAACTATACTAGGTAGGGGAACTATACTAGGTAGGTAGGGGGAACTATACTAGGTATGGGAACTATACTAGGTAGGGGAACTATACTAGGTATGGGAACTATACTAGGTAGGGGAACTATGCTAGGTAGGGGAACTATACTAGGTATGGGAACTATACTAGGTAGGGGAACTATAGGTAGGGGAACTATACTAGGTATGGGAACTATACTAGGTATGGGTACTAGGTATGTGAACTATGCTAGGTAGGGGAACTACAGTCTCCGAGGTAGGGGAACTATACTAGGTAGGGGAACTATGCTAGGTAGGGGGAACTATACTAGGTAGGTAGGTAGGGGAACTATACTAGGTAGGGAACTATACTAGGTAGGGAACTATACTAGGTAGGGGAACTATACTAGGTATGGAACTATGCTAGGTAGAACTACAGTCTAGGTAGGGAACTATACTAGGTAGGGAACTATGCTAGGTAGGGGAACTATACTAGGTATGGGAACTATACTAGGTAGGGGGAACTATACTAGGTAGGGGAACTATACTAGGTAGGGGAACTATACTAGGTATGGGAACTATACTAGGTAGGTAGGGGAACTATACTAGGTAGGGGAACTATACTAGGTAGGGGAACTACACTAGGAACTATACTAGGGGAACTATACTAGGTATGGGAACTACAGTCTAGGTAGGGGAACTATACTAGGTAGGGGAACTAGGTAGGTATGGGAACTATACTAGGTAGGGGAACTATGCTAGGTAGGGGAACTATACTAGGTAGGGGAACTATACTAGGTAGGGGAACTATACTAGGTAGGGGAACTATACTAGGTAGGGGAACTATACTAGGTAGGGGAACTATACTAGGTAGGGGAACTATGCTAGGTAGGGGAACTATACTAGGTAGGGGAACTATACTAGGTAGGGGAACTATGCTAGGTAGGGGAACTATGCTAGGTAGGGGAACTATACTAGGTATGTGAACTATGCTAGGTAGGGGAACTACAGTCTCCGAGGTAGGGGAACTATGCTAGGTAGGGGAACTATACTAGGTAGGGGAACTATACTAGGTAGGGGAACTATACTATACTATACTATACTATACTATACAGGGCTCCGGGCAGCCGAGCGGAAATGGAGGAAAACTCGCCTCCCTGCGGACCTGGCATCCTTTCACTCCCTCCTCTCTACATTTTCCTCCTCTGTCTCTGCTGCCAAAGCCAGGGGAACTGCCATTACTACAACTCATCCAGGTAGCCCGTCTGGGAACCTTAGTTCTCTCCAGGTAGGGGAACTATAGGGGAACGGCACCTCAGTACCTCCAGGTAGGCCCTACACCCAAACAAGGGAACTCAGCCCAGTCAAAACTGTTCGCTGCTCTAGGTCAATCACCACCTTCCGGGGAACTATACGTGAGGGAGTGGATCGAGAAGGTCATTCAGAGAGAGATAGCGGGAGAGGACGGCACGTTCAAACTGACATCGGAGGGATACTCTCGCTCTCTTGAAGACGGAAGGTAGCCAGGGGAACTATACTGAGAGAAGGGGGATAGGGAGCGGGCAGGTTGTTGGGGATAGGGTCTGGAGAGAGAGGAGAAAGAGGTCAGAGCACAGGGTAGGGCAGGTGAGCAGAACCAGCGGTGCCGTTTGAACTATACTAGGTAGGGAACTATAGTATGGGAACTATACTATGGGTAGGTATGGGAACTATAGACTATACTGGTATACTATACTATACTAGGTATGGGAACTATACTAGGTAGGGGAACTATAGTAGGTAGGGAACTTACTAGGTAGGGGAACTATACTAGGTACCTCCAGGGTAGGTATGGGAACTATAGTACAAGGGGAACTATACTAGGTATGGGAACTAGGTATGGGAACTATACTAGGTAGGGGAACTATACTATAGGTAGGGGAACTATATGCTAGGTAGGGGAACATACTAGGTAGGAACCATCTAGGTAGGATGGGAACTATACTAGGTATGGGAACTATACTATGGGAACTATACTAGGTAGGGGAACTATGCTAGGTATGGGAACTATACTAGGTAGGGGAACTATGTAGGTATGGGAACTACACTAGGTAGGGGAACTATACTAGGTATGGGAACTATACTAGGTATGGGAACTAGGTAGGGGAACTAGGTATGGGAACTATACTAGGTAGGGAACTATACTAGGTAGAACACACACTAGGTAGTGGGGAACTATACTAGGTAGGGAAACTACACTAGGTAGGGGAACTATAGAACTATACTAGGTATGGGAACTATACTAGGTAGGGGAACTATACTAGGTATGGGAACTATACTAGGTAGGGGAACTATACTAGGTATGGGAACTAACTAGGTAGGGAACTATACTAGGGAACTATAGGGGAACTATACTAGGTACTAGGTAGGGGAACTATACTAGGGGAACTATACCAGGTAGGGGTAGGGGAACTATACTAGGTATGGGAACTATACTAGGTAGGGGAACTATACTAGGTATGGGAACTACACTAGGTAGGGGAACTATACTAGGTATGGGAACTACACTAGGTAGGGGAACTATACTAGGTATGGGAACTATAGGGGAACTATACTAGGTATGGGAACTACACTAGGTAGGGGGAACTATACTAGGTATGGGAACTATACTAGGTATAGGGAACTATACTAGGTAGGGGAACTATACTAGGTAGGTATACTAGGGGAACTACACTAGGTAGGGAACTATACTAGGTATGGGAACTACACTAGGTAGGGGGGAACTATACTAGGTATGGGAACTATACTAGGTAGGGGAACTATACTAGGTATGGGAACTATACTAGGTAGGGGAACTATACTAGGTATGGGAAACTATACTAGGTATGGGAACTACACTAGGTATGGGAACCATGCTAGGGGAACTATACTAGGTATGGGAACTACACTAGGTAGGGGAACTATAGTAGGTAGGGGAACTATACTAGGTATGGGAACTATACTAGGTAGGGGAACTATATACTAGGTAGGGGAACTACACTAGGTAGGGGAACTATAGTAGGTATGGGAACTATACTAGGTAGGGGAACTAGGTAGGGGAACTATACTAGGTATGGGAACTATACTAGGTAGGGGAACTATACTAGGTATGGGAACTATACTAGGTAGGGGAACTATACTAGGCAGGTATGGGAACTATACTAGGTAGGGGAACCATAGGTAGGGGAACTATACTAGGTTATGGGAACTACTAGGTAGGGGAACTATAGTAGGTATGGGAACTATACTAGGTAGGGGAACTATGCTAGGTATGGGAACTATACTAGGTAGGGGAACTATACTAGGTAGGGGAACTACTAGGTATGGGAACTATACTAGGTAGGGGAACTATACTAGGTATGGGGGAACTATAGGTAGGTATGGGAACTATACTAGGTATGGGAACTATACTAGGTAGGGGGGAACTATAGTAGGTATGGGAACTATACTAGGTACTAGGTAGGGGAACTATAGTAGGTATGGGAACTATACTAGGTAGGGGAACTATACTAGGTATGGGAACTATAGTAGGTATGGGAACTATACTAGGTAGGGGAACTATACTAGGTATGGGAACTATACTAGGTAGGGGAACTATACACTAGGTAGGGGAACTATAGTAGGTATGGGAACTATACTAGGTATGGGAACTATGGGGAACTATACTAGGTAGGGGAACTATACTAGGTAGGGGAACTATACTAGGTATGGGAACTATACTAGGTAGGGAACTATACAGGTATGGGGTAGGGTGGGAACTATACTAGGTAGGGGAACTAGGTGGGGAACTAGGTATGGGAACTATACTAGGTAGGGGAACTATACTAGGTATGGGGGAACTATACTAGGTAGGGGAACTATAGTAGGTATGGGAACTATACTAGGTAGGGGAACTATACTAGGTAGGGGAACTATACTAGGTATGGGAACTATACTAGGTATGGGTAGGGGAACTAGGGGAACTATAGTAGGTATGGGAACTATACTAGGTAGGGGAACTATAGTAGGTATGGGAACTATACTAGGTAGGGGAACTAGGTAGGGGAATACTAGGTATGGGAACTATACTAGGTAGGGGAACTATACTAGGTATGGGAACTATACTAGGTAGGGGAACTATAGCTAGGTATGGGAACTATACTAGGGAACTATACTAGGTAGGGGAAGGGGAACTATACTAGGTAGGGGAACTATACTAGGTATGGGAACTATGCTAGGTAGGGGAACTATACTAGGTAGGGGAACTATAGTAGGTATGGGAACTATACTAGGTAGGGGAACTATACTAGGTATGGGAACTACACTAGGTAGGGGAACTATAGTAGGTATGGGAACTATACTAGGTATGGGAACTATGCTAGGTAGGGGAACTATGCTAGGTAGGGGAACTATACTAGGTAGGGGAACTATACTAGGTATGGGAACTATGCTAGGTAGGGGAACTATACTAGGTAGGGGAACTATAGTAGGTATGGGAACTATACTAGGTATGGGAACTATACTAGGTATGGGAACTACACTAGGTAGGGGAACTATAGTAGGTATGGGAACTATACTAGGTATGGGAACTATGCTAGGTAGGGGAACTATATGGGAACTATACTAGGTAGGGGAACTATACTAGGTAGGAACTATAGGTAGGGGAACTATACTAGGTATGGGTATGGGAACTATACTAGGTATGGGAACTGGGAACTATACTAGGTAGGGGAACTATACTAGGTATGGGTATGGGAACTATACTAGGTATGGGAACTATACTAGGTAGGGGAACTATACTAGGTAGGGAACTATACTAGGTAGGGGAACTATACTAGGTATGAGAACTATACTAGGTAGGGGAACTATACTATAGGTATGGGAACTATACTAGGTATGGGAACTACTAGGTAGGGAACCATACTAGGTATGGGAACTATACTAGGTAGGGGAACTATACTAGGTAGGGGAACTATACTAGGTATGGGAACTATACTAGGTAGGGGAACTATAGTAGGTAGGGGAACTATACTAGGTATGGGAACTATACTAGGTAGGGGAACTATGCTAGGTAGGGGGAACTATGCTAGGTAGGGGAACTATACTAGGTAGGGGAACTACTAGGTGGGAACTATAGGTAGGGGAACTATACTAGGTATGGGAACTATACTAGGTATGGGAACTATACTAGGTATGGGAACTATACTAGGTAGGGGAACTATACTAGGTAGGGAACTATGCTAGGTATGGGAACTATACTAGGTATGGGAACTATAGGTAGGGAACTATAGTAGGTAGGGGAACTATACTAGGTATGGGAACTATGCTAGGTAGGGGAACTATGCTAGGTAGGGGAACTATACTAGGTAGGGGAACTATAGTAGGTATGGGAACTATACTAGGTATGGGAACTATACTAGGTAGGGAACTATACTAGGTAGGGGAACTATACTAGGTAGGGGGAACTATACTAGGTATGGGAACTATACTAGGTAGGGGAACTATAGTAGGTATGGGAACTATACTAGGTATGGGAACTATACTAGGTAGGGGAACTATACTAGGTATAGGGAACTACTAGGTAGGGGAACTAGGTAGGTAGGGAACTATACTAGGTATGGGAACTATACTAGGTAGGGGAACTATAGGTAGAACTATGCTAGGTAGGGGAACTATACTAGGTAGGGGAACTATACTAGGTAGGGGAACTATACTAGGTAGGGGAACTATACTAGGTAGGGGAACTATACTAGGTATGGGAACTATACTAGGTATGGGAACTATACTAGGTCCAGGGAGTCATGGGTCATCAGGAGTCTATATCTCCAGGAGTCATGGACCATCTCCAGGAGTCATAGATCTCCAGGAGTCATGGACCATCTATATCTCCAGGAGTCATGGACCATCTATATCTCCAGGAGTGTCAGGAGTCATGGACCATCTATATCTCCAGGAGTCATGGAGCGTCAGGAGTGGGCTGTCAGAGTCATGGGACCGTCTATATCTCAGGAGTCATGGATCATCTGTATCTCCAGGAGTCATGGACCATCTATATCTCCAGGAGACATGGACTGTCAGGAGACATGGACCGTCAGGAGTCATGGACCAGGATATCTCCAGGAGTCATGGACCATCTATATCTCCAGGAGTCATAGACCGTCTATATCTCCAGGAGTCTTGGACCGTCAGGAGTCATGGACTGTCAGGAGTCATGGACCATCTATATCTCCAGGAGTCATGGACCGTCTATATCCGTCTATATCTCCAGGAGTCATGGACCGTCTATATCTCCAGGAGTCATGGACCGTCTATATCTCCAGGAGTCATGGACCGTCTATATCTCCAGGAGTCATGGACCATCTATATCTCCAGGAGTCATGGGCCGTCTATATCTCCAGGAGTCATGGACCGTCTATATCTCCAGGAGTCATGGACCGTCTATATCTCCAGGAGTCATGGACCGTCAGGAGTCATGGACTGTCAGTAGTCATGGACCATCTATATCTCCAGGAGTCATGGACCGCCTATATCTCCAGGAGTCATGGACTGTCTATATCTCCAGGAGTCATGGACCATCTATATCTCCAGGAGTCATGGACCGTCTATATCTCCAGGAGTCATGGACCGTCTATATCCTTCTATATCTCCAGGAGTCATGGACCATCTATATCTCCAGAGTCATAGACCGTCTATATCTCCAGGAGTCATGGACCATCTATATCTCCAGGAGTCATGGACCATCTATATCTCCAGGAGTCATGGACTGTCAGAGTCATGGACCATCTATATCTCCAGGAGTCATGGACCATCTATATCTCCAGGAGTCATGGACCATCTATATCTCCAGGGAGTCATAGACCGTCTATATCTCCAGAGTCATGGACATCTATATCTCCAGGAGTCATGGACCATCTATATCTCCAGGAGTCATGGACTGTCAGGAGTCATGGACCATCTATATCTCCAGGAGTCATGGACCATCTATATCTCCAGGAGTCATGGACCGGGTCTATATCTCCAGGAGTCATGGATCGTCTATATCCGTCTATATCTCCAGGAGTCATGGACCATCTATATCTCCAGGAGTCATAGACCGTCTATATCTCCAGGAGTCATGGACCATCTATATCTCCAGGAGTCATGGATATCTATATCTCCAGGAGTCATGGACTGTCATGGACCATCTATATCTCCAGGAGTCATGGACCATCTATATCTCCAGGAGTCATAGACCGTCTATATCTCCAGGAGTCATGGACCATCTATATCTCCAGGAGTCATGGACCATCTATATCTCCAGGAGTCATGGACTGTCAGGAGTCATGGACCATCTATATCTCCAGGAGTCATGGACCATCTATATCTCCAGGAGTCATGGACCATCTATATCTCCAGGAGTCATGGAGTGTTAGGAGTCAAGGACCATCTATATCTCCGTGATTCATCCGGAAACAACATCACACTATCCATCAGTGCACACAGGGAGCAGAGACGACATAATAACGTGATCCGAAAACATGAATATCTTCAGCTGTGAGTAAATGGGGAAAAGAGAGGCGATGAGGAAAGTGTCCTCACTATGTGGCAGAATGGTCTTTATGGGCCGGGCATTATGGGCCGGGCATTATGGGCCGGGCATTATGGGCCGGGCATTATATTATGGGCCGGGCATTATGGGTCGGGCATTATGGGCCGGGCTGGGCCGGGCAGTACCGGGCATTATGCGTCGGGCATTATGGGCCGGGCATTATGGGCCGGGCATTATGGGCCGGGCATTAAAACTGTAGAAAAACTGAGCAGTCGAAAACGTGGCCCTTTGCCACCCCCTCTCTCTCCCTGGCTGGGCCATCATGCTGGGGGTTATCCCAAGCGAGAGCACACACACACACACACAAGGGAGAAGTATTGCAGTGAATGGGAGTGGTCTGAGAGGAAACTACACAGCACTATTTAATTCTGAGAAGAGGGAGGGCGAGAATGGGACGGAGGAGTGCAGGAAAACCCCACCCGGATCAATAGCCACGGCAGGCGGAACTGGGCAACCCCATAGCAGAAAGAGGGAGTGGTGTTAGCCCTGTTTCATGAGCATCTGTGATCACAAATCATGACGCTACATTGGATCCATTCGCATTGAATAGATGTTATTGTACATGGTCAAACTAACAGCAGTACCTATATGATGTCCTTTCCATGCCGGCGTGACCTGCTGGACTGACTCTTCGATGTAAATGCTGTTGATCAGTAGGCTAATAGAAGTCCCAAATGGAAAGATTATGGAGCTACAGATGACGAACAGACTCCTCTGATCAGCCAAAACCAACTCAATGCACACACTCCTGTTCTATTGAATATGCATTCAGCTGTATTGTGGGTAGTCCTATGCCATCTTCATTTACCCACTTAAGAGATTTACCATTCAAATAAAATTAACATTATGTTGTTATGTAGACAGATTTTTTTATATATATATTTTTTTAATCAAAGTCCATTTTTTTTTTTTGATTTTATAATGGAGGCACGGCTGTCTCTGGGACATAGTCAGATATTATAATGGAGGCACGGCTGTCTCTGGGACATAGTCAGATATTATAATGGAGGCACAGCTGTCTCTGGGACATAGTCAGATATTATAATGGAGGCACGGCTGTCTCTGGGACATTGTCAGATTTTATAATGGAGGCACGGCTGTCTCTGGGACATAGTCAGATATTATAATGGAGGCACGGCTGTCTCTGG
Source organism: Oncorhynchus keta (assembly GCF_023373465.1). NCBI lineage: Eukaryota > Metazoa > Chordata > Actinopteri > Salmoniformes > Salmonidae > Oncorhynchus > Oncorhynchus keta. The sequence continues at coordinate 50,096 of NW_026284338.1, forward strand.
GACATAGTCAGATATTATAATGGAGGCACGGCTGTCTCTGGGACATTGTCAGATATTATAATGGAGGCACGGCTGTCTCTGGGACATAGTCAGATATTATAATGGGGCACGGCTGCCTCTGGGACATAGTCAGATATTATAATGGAGGCACGGCTGTCTCTGGGACATAGTCAGATATTATAATGGAGGCACGGCTGTCTCTGGGACATTGTCAGATTTTATAATGGAGGCACGGCTGTCTCTGGGACATTGTCAGATATTATAATGGAGGCACAGCTGTCTCTGGGACACAGTCAGATATTATAATGGAGGCACGGCTGTCTCTGGGACATAGTCAGATATTATAATGGAGGCACGGCTGTCTCTGGGACACAGTCAGATTTTATAATGGAGGCACGGCTGTCTCTGGGACATAGTCAGATATTATAATGGAGGCACGGCTGTCTCTGGGACATAGTCAGATATTATAATGGAGGCACGGCTGTCTCTGGGACATAGTCAGATATTATAATGGAGGCACAGCTGTCTCTGGGACACAGTCAGATATTATAATGGAGGCACGGCTGTCTCTGGGACATTGTCAGATTTTATAATGGAGGCACGGCTGTCTCTGGGACATAGTCAGATATTATAATGGAGGCACGGCTGTCTCTGGGACATAGTCAGATATTATAATGGAGGCACGGCTGTCTCTGGGACATAGTCAGATATTATAATGGAGGCACGGCTGTCTCTGGGACATTGTCAGATATTATAATGGAGGCACAGCTGTCTCTGGGACATTGTCAGAATATTCTAATTTGAATGATATTGAATATCACCTCAAATATCGGCCAACGGGCCTTCCTTGAGCACCAGAAACCAAATCGTAGCTACAATAGTCTGCCAGTGGCTTTGTTTCGGGTCTTCCTCTACTAATACATTATAAACCCACTTTGGGTCCTTGAAAAGCTGTTTATAAAAAGACAAGGATTATGAATGGAAGGAACACCTGGTCTCGTGTCCATCTTCTTCTTCTTCTTTATCGAGCAGCTTTTACAGGAAATGGGAGATATCTTCCTGCTACAACATGTTATCTATGTCCTTTATCGAGCAGCTTTTACAGGAAATGGGAGATATCTTCCTGCTACAACATGTTATCTATGTCCTTTATCGAGCAGCTTTTACAGGAAATGGGAGATATCTTCCTGCTACAACATGTTATCTATGTCCTATTCGATAAAGAGCAGAAGATGGACAATAAGTTGTTACTTATATTACCTTGTAGGTACAACATGTTAAGTAACAATTAATTTAAATTTTTTTTTTTTTTTTAAAGCTTCTCTTTTCTCACTGCTTTCTCCCGATTTAAAACGCAGAGCAAATGGAGAAGTGATAGCTGAGAAACATAAGAATGGAAGTAAATGAACACAAAAACAACTTCTCTTCGTCAATACCCTTAGTCTGTTTCTATATCTACTGTAACAACTCGCTCTGTTAAAATGGAGGGCAGACTATGACTCATAACACAACACACAAGGGGATACGTGTGTGACCAGATGCTTGATAGGTTAAGCTGGCCAGCAGGGAGTGTGTGCACATCTGCGTGTTGTAGTGCATGCTGTTGGAGGAGATAAATATATATATATATCCAGGTTAGTCTCAGACCAAAACAGCAGGTCAGAGAGAGAGAGAGAGAGAGAGAGAGAGAGAGAGACAGAGAGACAGAGAGACAGAGAGACAGAGAGACAGAGAGAGAGAGACAGACAGACAGACAGACAGACAGACAGACAGACAGACAGACAGACAGACAGACAGACAGACAGACAGACAGACAGACAGACAGACAGACGAGACAGACAGACAGACAGACAGACAGACAGACAGACAGACAGACAGACAGACAGACAGACAGACAGACAGACAGACAGACAGACAGAGACAGACAGACAGACAGACAGACAGACAGACAGACAGACAGACAGACAGACGAGACAGACAGACAGACAGACAGAGACAGACAGACAGACAGACAGACAGACAGACGACAGACAGACAGACAGACAGACAGACAGACAGACAGACAGACAGACAGACAGACAGACAGACAGACAGACAGACAGAGACAGACAGACAGACAGACAGACAGACAGACAGAGAGAGACAGACAGACAGACAGACAGACAGACAGACAGACAGACAGACAGACAGACGACAGACAGACAGACAGACAGACAGACAGACAGACAGACAGACAGACAGACAGACAGACAGACAGACAGACAGACAGACAGACAGACAGACAGACAGACAGACAGACAGACAGACAGACAGACAGACGACAGACAGACAGACAGACAGACAGACAGACAGACAGACAGACAGACAGACAGACAACAGACAGACAGACAGACAGACAGACAGACAGACAGACAGACAGACAGACAGACAGACAGACAGACAGACAGACAGACAGACAGACAGACAGACAGACAGACAGACAGACAGACAGACAGACATGTGTATGGGCTATAGGATTCACAGCCTCTCTATCCATCATTGTAGAGGTGAGACACACACTCATCACACTCACGAACCAGACAACCTTCCACACCTTCTATTATCTTTAACCCTCTTACACTCTCCCACCTACACAGTTCCAGCACGATAGGTCGACCTCTCCCGTCTGCAGAGTTAGACCAGTGTGTGTGTGTGTGTGTGTTGGCCTCAGGGGAACAATCGCCCTAATTATGATCCTCTGTCTGATTGTACTAATTAGACTACATTAAATGTCAAGCATAATACTGACCAAACACACACATGCAAAACCACTAAGAGTTTGTGTGCGTATGTATGTGTGTGATAGAGTGTGTGTGTGTGTGTGTGTGTGTGTGTGTGTGTGTGTGTGTGTGTGTGTGTGTGTGTGTGTGTGTGTGTGTGTGTGTGTGTGTGTGTGTGTGTGTGTGTGTGTGTGTGTGTGTGTGAGAGAGAGAGGAAGGCTGTTTGCAACTCACTGCCTTCCTGAAGACAACCAATGTATACGAAATGCTTCAGTCTGGCTTTAGACATTTACATACATTTACATTTAAGTCATTTAGCAGACGCTCTTATCCAGAGCGACTTACAAATTGGTGCATTCACCTTATGACATCAGTGGAACAGCCACTTTACAATAGTGCATCTAAATCTTTTAAGGGGGGGTGAGAAGGATTACATTATCCTATCCTAGGTATTCCTTAAAGAGGTGGGGTTTCAGGTGTCTCCGCTGTCCTGGCGTCGTGGGGAGTTTGTTCCACCATTGGGGGCCGGGCAGCGAACAGTTTTGACTGGGCTGAGCGGGAACTGTACGTCCTCAGTGGTAGGGAGGCGAGCAGGCCAGAGGTGGATGAACGCAGTGCCCTTGTTTGGGTGTAGGGCCTGATCAGAGCCTGGAGGTACTGAGGTGCCATTCCCCTCACAGCTCCGTGAGGCAAGCACCATGGTCTTGTAGCGGATGCGAGCTTCAACTGGAAGCCAGTGGAGAGAGCGGAGGAGCGGGTGACGTGAGAGAACTTGGGAAGGTTGAACACCAGACGGGCTGCGGCGTTCTGGATGAGTTGTAGGGGTTTAATGGCACAGGCAGGGAGCCCAGCCAACAGCGAGTTGCAGTAATCCAGGCGGGAGATGACAAGTGCCTGGATTAGGACCTGCGCCGCTTCCTGTGTGAGGCAGGGGTCGTACTCTGCGGATGTTGTAGAGCATGAACCTACAGGAACGGGCCACCGCCTTGATGTTAGTTGAAAACGACAGGGTGTTGTCCAGGATCACGCCAAGGTTCTTAGCGCTCTAGACCCCATCATAGCACTGAGACTGCACTTGTGAAGGTAGTAAATTACCTTTTAATGGCGTCAGACCGAGGCTCTGCATCTGTCCTCGTGCTCCTAGACCTTAGTGCTGCTTTTGATGCCATCGATCACCACATTCTTTTGGAGAGATTGGAAACCCAAATTGTTCTACACGGACAAGTTCTGGCCTGGTTTAGATCTTATCTGTCGGAAAGATATCAGTTTGTCTCTGTGAATGGTTTGTCCTCTGACAAATCAACTGTACATTCGGTGTTCCTCAAGGTTCCGTTTTAGGACCACTATTGTTTTCACTATATATTTTACCTCTTGGGGATGTCATTCGAAACGTAATGTTAACTTTCACTGCGGATGACACACAGCTGTACAATTCAATGAAACATGTGAAGCCCCAAAATCGCCCTCGCTAGAAGCATGTTTCCGTGGATGGCTAGCGACTCGGACAAAACAGAGATGCTTGTTCTAGGTAACACCGTTCTCTGTGTCTACCCTGCTGGCTGTGGGACAAGGAACAGCTAAAGAGGTCAAATAACATGTTATATAACTGACCTGGCCTCTACTGCACTCTACTGCACTCTACTGCACTCTACTGGATCTACTGCACTCTACTGCACTCTACTGCACTCTAATGTTACTGCACTCTACTCTTGCACTCACTGCACTCTACTGCACTCTACTGCACTGCTCTACTCTACTGCACCTACTACTCTACTGATGACACAGCTGCACTCCTGCACTCTACTCTCTGCACTCTACTCTACTGCACTCTACTGAAACATGGTGCACTCTACTCTACTGCACTCCCCAACTCTACTGCACTCTACTGCCCTCTGCTACTGCACTCTACTGCACTCTACTCTACTGCACTCTACTGTGCACTCAGACATACCTCTACTGCACTCACTGCACTCTACTCTACTGCACTCTGCACTCTACTGCACTCCCTACTGCACTCTACTGCACTTCTACCCTACTGATGGCTGCAACTGCACCTCTGCACTCTGCACTTACGCACTCTTCTGCACTCTTGCACTTAACTCTACTGCACTCTACTGCACTCTACCGACTGGACAACTGCACTCTACTGCACTCTACTCTACTGCACTCTACTGCAGCACTCTACTCTACTGCACTCCACTGCACTCATCTCTACTGCACTCTACTGCACTCTACTGCACTCTAACACTGCACTCTACTGCACTTCTCTGCACTCTACTGCACTCTACCTACTGCACTCTACTGCACTCTACCTCTACTGCACTCTACTACACTCTACTCTACTGCACTCTACTGCACTCTACTGCACTCAACTGCACTCTACTCACTGCAATCACTGCCTTATACTGCACTCTAACTCTACTCTACTGCACTCTGCTGCACTCTACTCTACTGCAACTGCACTCTACATGTCTACTGCACTCTACTCTACTATAACTGACCTATTGCCTCTACTGCACTCAACTCTACTGCACTCTACTCTCTGCACTCTGCACTCTACTGCAACTCTGCACTCTACTGCACTACTGCACTCACTCTACTGCACTCTACTGCACTCTACTGCACTCTACTGCACTCTACTCTACTGCACTCTACTCTACTGCGCTCTACTGCACTGTACTCTATTGCCTCTGCACTCAACTCTACTGCTCTGCACTCTACTCTACTGCACTCTACTCACTGCACCTACTGCACTCTACTGCACTCTACTCTACTGCACTCTACTGCACTCTACTCTACTGCTGACTCTGGACTCTACTGCACTCTACTCTACTGCACTCTACTGCACTCTCACTGCACTCTACTCTACTGCACTCTACTGCACTCTACTGCACTCTAATCTATTGCACTCTACTGCACTCTACTCTCTGCACTCTACTCCCTACTGCACTCTCTACTCTACTGCACTCTACTCACTCTACTGCACTCTACTCTACTGCACTCTACTGCACTCTACTCTACTGCACTCTCTACTGCACTCTACTGCACTACTGCACTCTACTGCACTCTACTGCACTCTCTCTGCACTCTACTGCACTCTGCACTCTACTGCACTGCACTCTACTGCACTCTACTCTACTGCACTCTACTGCACTCTACTGCTACTCTACTCTACTGCACTCTACTGCACTCTACTCTACTGCACTCTACTGCACTCACTCTACTGCACTCACTCTACTGCACTCTATTGCACTGACTGCACTCTACTGCACTCTACTCTACTGCACTCTACTGCACTCTACTGCACTCACTCTACTGCACTCACTCTACTGCACTCTGCACTCTACTCTACTGCACTCTACTCTACTGCACTCTACTCTACTGCACTCTACTGCACTCTACTCTACTGCTACTCTACTGCACTCTACTGCACTCTACTGCACTCTACTCGACTGCACTCTACTCTACTGCACTCTACTGCCTCTCTCTACTCTACTGCACTCTACTGCACTCTACTCTACTGCACTCTACTGGACTCTACTGGACTGCACTACTGCACTCTACTGCACTCTACTCTACTGCACTCTACTCTCTGCACTCTACTGCACTCTAATCTATTGCACTCTACTGCACTCTGCTCTACTGCACTCTACTCTACTGCACTCTACTGCACTCTACTCTACTGCACTCTACTCTACTGCACTCTGCACTCTACTGCACTCTACTGCACTCTACTCTACTCTACTGCACTCTACTCTACTGCACTCTCTACTCTACTGCACTCTACTCTACTGCACTCTACTGCACTACTGCAACTCTACTCTGCACTGCACTCTACTGCACTCTGCTCTGCACTCTACTGCACTCTAATCTACTGCACTCTACTGCACTCTACTACTGCACTCTACTGCACTCTACTGCACTCTACTCTACTGCACTACTCTACTGCACTCTACTCTACTGCACTCTCTCTACTGCACTGCACTCTACTGCTGCTCTCTCTACTGCACTCTACTGCACTCTGCTGCACTCTACTGCGCTCTACTGCACTGCACTCTACTGCACTCTACTGCACTCAACTCTACTGCACTCTACTCTACTGCACTCTGCACTCTACTCTACTGCACTCACTCTACTGCACTCTACTGCTCTACTGCACTCTAAACTCTACTGCACTCTACTGCACTCTACTCTCTGCCTCTACTGCACTCTACTCTACTGCACTCAACTCTACTCACTGCACTCTGCACTCTACTGCACTCTACTGCACTCTACTGCACTCGACTGCACTCTACTCTACTGCACTGCACTCTACTCTACTGCACTCTACTGCACTCTCTCTACTGCACTCTGCACTCTACTGCACTCTGCACTCACTCTACTCTACTGCACTCTACTGCACTCTCTACTGCACTCTACTGCACTCTACTGCACTCTACTCTACTGCACTCTACTGCACTCTACTGCACTCTACCTCTACTCTACTGCACTCTACTCTACTCTCTGCACTCCACTCTACTTCCTCTACTGCACTCTACTCTACTGCACTCTACTGCACTCTACTGCACTCTACTCTACTGCACTCACTCACTCTACTGCACTCTACTCTACTGCACTCTCTACTGCACTCTCGCTCTACTGCACTCTCTGCACTCTCTGCACTCAACTCTGCACTCTACTCTACTGCACTCTACTCTACTGCACTCTCACTGCACTCTACTCTACTGCACTCTACTGCACTCTACTCTACTGCACTCTACTGGTACTCTACTGCACTCTACTGACTCTACTGCACTCTACTCTACTGCACTCACTACTGCACTCTACTCTACTGCACTCTACTGCACTCTACTCTACTGCTCTGCACTGCACTCTACTGCACTCTGCTCTACTGCACTCTGCTGCACTCTAATCTACTCTACTGCACTCTACTGCACTCTACTCTGCACTGCACTCTACTGCTACTCACTCTACTGCACTCTACTCTACTGCACTCTACTCTACTGCACTCTACTGCACTCTACTCTACTGCACTCTACTGCACTCACTCTACTGCACTCTACTGCACTCTACTCTACTGCACTCACTGCACTCTCTACTGCACTCTACTGCACTCAACTCTACTGCACTCTCTACTCTACTGCACTCTACTGCACTCTCTCTACTGCACTCTCTACTGCACTCTACTGCACTCTACTGCTACTGCACTCTACTGCACTCTACTCTACTGCACTCTACGCTCTACTGCACTCTACTCTACTGCACTCTCTACTGCACTCTACTGCACTCTACTCTACTGCACTCTACTGCACTCTACTCTCTGCACTCACTCTACTGCACTCTACTGCTACTCACTCTACTGCACTCTACTCTACTGCACTCTACTGCACTCTACTCTACTGCACTCTACTGCACTCTACTGCAACTCTGCACTCTACTGCACTCTACTCTACTGCATCTCACTGCACCTACTGCCTCTACTGCACTCTGCACTCTATTGCACTCTACTGCACTCTACTCTACTGCACTCTACACTCTACTGCACTCTACTGCACACTCTACTGCACTCTACTCTACTGCACTCTACTCTACTGCACTCTACTGCACTCTACTCTACTCTCTGCTGGACTCTACTGCACTCTACTGCACTCTACTCTACTCTACTGCACTCTACTGCACTCTGCTCTACTGCTGCACTCTACTGCACTCTACTCTACTGCACTCACTCTACTGCACTCTACTCTACTGCACTGCACTCTACTGCACTCTACTGCACTACTCTACTCTGCTCTGCACTCTACTGCACTCCTACTGCACTCTACTCTACTGCACTCTGCACTGAACTCTGCTCTCTGCACTCTACTCTACTGCTACTGCACTCACTCTGCACTCTACTGCACACTACTGCACTCTACTCTACTGCACTCTCTGCACTGCTCTACTGCACTCTCTGCACTCTACTCTATTGCACTCTACTGCTACCTCTCTACTGCACTCTACTGCACTCAACTCTACTGCACTCACTCTACTGCACTCTACTGCACCTCTCTGCACTCTACTCTACTGCACTCTCTCTCTGCAACTCTACTGCACTCTACTGCACTCTACTGCACTCTACTCTGCACTCTACTCCTGCGCTCTACTGCACTCTACTGCACTCTACTGCACTCTACTCTCTGCACTCTACTGCACTCTACTGCACACTCTACTGCACTCTACTGCACTCTACTCTACTGCACTCTACTGCGCTCTCTGCACTCTACTCTATTGCACTCTACTGCACTCACTGCACTCTACTGCACTCTACTCTACTGCACTCTACTGCACTCTACTCTACTGCACTCACTCTACTGCACTCTACTGCACTCTGCACTCACTCTACTGCACTCCTACTGCACTCTACTCTACTGCACTCTGCACTCTGCACTCCTACTGCACTCTACTGCACTCTACTGCACTCTAAACTCTACTGCACTCTCTGCACTCTACTGCACTCTACTGCACTCTACTCTACTGCACTCTACTCTACTGCACTCTACTGCACTCTACTCTACTGCACTCTACTGCACTCTACTCTACTGCACTCTACTGCACTCTACTGCACTCTACTCTACTGCACTCCACTGCACTCTACTCTACTGCACTCTACTGCACTCTACTGCACTCTACTGCACTCTACTCTACTGCACTCTACTGCACTCTACTCTACTGCACTCTACTGCACTCTACTCTACTGCACTCTACTGCACTCTACTCTACTGCACTCTACTGCACTCTACTGCACTCTACTCTACTGCACTCTGCTGCACTCTACTCTACTGCACTCTACTGCACTCTACTCTACTGCACTCTACTGCACTCACTCTACTCACTCTGCTCTACTGCGCTCTACTGCACTGTACTCTATTGCACTCTACTGCACTCAACTCTCTGCACTCTACTCTACTGCACTCTACTGCACTCTCTCTACTGCACTCTACTCTACTGCACTCTCTGCACTCTGCTCTACTGCACTCTACTCTACTGCACTCTACTGCACTCTACTCTACTGCACTCTACTCTCTACTGCTCACTGGACTACTCTGCACTCTACTCTACTCTACTGCACTCTACTCTACTGCACTCTACTCTACTGCACTCTACTCTACTGCACTCTACTGCACTCTACTCTACTGCACTCTCTGCACTCACTCTACTGCACTCTACTGCACTCTACTCTACTGCACTCTACTGCACTCTACTGGACTCTACTGCACTCTACTACTGCACTCTACTGCACTCTACTCTACTGCACTCTCTCTACTGCACTCTACTCTACTGCACTCTGCACTCTAATCTATTGCACTCTACTGCACTCTACTACTGCACTCTACTGCACTCTACTGCACTGCACTCTACTGCACTCTACTCTACTGCACTCTACTGCACTCTCTCTACTGCACTCACTGCACTCTACTCTACTGCACTCTACTGCACTCTACTGCACTCTACTGCACTCTACTGCACTCTACTGCACTCTACTGCACTCTACTGCACTCTACTGCACTCACTCTACTGCACTCTGCACTCTACTGCACTCTCTCTACTGCACTCTTAATCTACTGCACTACTGCACTCTACTGCACTCTACTCTACTGCACTCTACTCTACTGCACTCTACTCTACTGCACTCTACTGCACTCTACTCTACTGCACTCTGCTGCACTCTACTGCACTCTACTGCACTCTACTGCACTCTACTGCACCTCTACTGCACTCTACTGCACTCTACTCTACTGCACTCTGCACTCTACTGCACTCTACTCTACTGCACTCTACTGCACTCTACTCTACTGCACTCTACTGCACTCTACTGCACTCTACTCTACTGCACTCTACTGCACTCTACTCTACTGCACTCTACACGCTCTACTGCACTCTACTCCTACTGCACTCTACTGCACTCTACTCTACTGCACTCACTCTACTCTACTCTACTGCACTCTACTCTAGCCTCTACTCTACTGCACTCTACTGCACTCTACTCTACTGCACTCTACTGCACTCTACTCTACTGCACTCTACTGGACTCTACTGACTCTACTGCACTCTACACTGCACTCTACTGCACTCTACTCTACTGCACTCTACTGCACTCTACTGCACTCTACTCTACTGCTACTGCACTCTACTCTACTGCACTCTGCACTCTACTGCACTCTACTGCACTCTACTCTACTGCACTCTACTGCACTCACTCTACTGCACTCTACTCTGCACTCACTCTGCTGCACTCTCTCTACTGCACTCTACTGCACTCTACTGCACTCCACTGCACTCTGCACTAAACTCTACTCTACTGCACTCTACTGCACACTACTGCACTCTACTCTATTGCACTCTACACTACTGCACTCTACTCTACTGCACTCTACTCTACTGCACTCTACTGCACTCTACTCTATTGCACTCTACTGCACTCTATTGCACTCTACTGCACTCTACTCTACTGCACTCTACTGCACTCTACTGCACTCTACTCTACTGCACTCTACTGCACTACTGCACTCTACTCTACTGCACTCTAAACTCTACTCTACTGCACTCTACACTCTGCACTCTACTGCACTCTACTGCACTCTACTCTACTGCACTCTACTGCGCTCTACTGCACTGTACTCTACTGCACTCTACTGCACTCAACTCTACTGCACTCTACTCTACTGCACTCTGCACTCTACTGCACTCTGCACTCTACTCTGCACTCTACTGCACTCTGCTCTACTGCACTCTACTGCACTCTACTCTACTGCACTCTACACTGACTCTACTGCACTCTACTGCACTCTACTCTCTACTGCACTCTACTGCACTCTACTCTACTGCACTCCCACTGCACTCTACTCTACTGCACTCTACTGCACTCTACTGCACTACTGCACTCTACTGCACTCTGCACTAATCTACTGCACTCTACTGCACTCTGCACTCTACTACTGCACTCTGCACTCTACTCTACTGCACTCTACTGCACTCGGCTCTACTGCACTCACTCTACTGCACACACTCTACTCTACTGCACTCTACTGCACTCTACTCACTGCACTCAAACTCTACTGCACTCTACTGCACTACTCTGCACTCACTCACTGCACTCTACTCTACTGCACTCTACTCTACACTACTGCAACTCTACACTACTGCACTCTACTCTACTGCACTCTACTGCACTCTAATCTATTGCACTCTACTGCACTCTACTCTATTGCACTCTACTGCACTCTACTCTACTGCACTCTGCACTCTACCTACTGCACTCTCTACTGCACTCTACTGCACTCTACTCTGCTGCACTCTACTACTGCCTCTACTGCACTCTACACTACTGCACACTACTGCACTCTACTCTAGCTGCACTCTACTCTACTGCACTCTACTGCACTCTACTCTACTGCACTCTACACTGCACTCTGCACTACTGCACTCTACTCTACTGCACTCTCTACTGCACTCTACTCTTACACTACTGCACTAGCACTCTACTCTGCACTCTGCACTCTACTGCACTCTGCACTCTACTCTATTGCACTCTGCACTCACTGCACTCTACTCTACTGCACTCCACTGCACTCCCAGCACTCTACACACTCTACTCTACTGCACTCTACTGACTCTACTGCACTCTACTGCACTCTACTGCACTCTACTGCACTCTACTGCAATCCTGCACTCTACTCTACTGCACTCTCTACTGCACTCTACACTACTGCACTCTACACTACTGCACTCTACTGCACTCTACTGCACTCTACACTACTGCACTCTACTGCACTCTCCTCTACTGCACTCTACTCACTGCACTCTACACTACTGCACTCTCCTCTACTGCACTCTGACTCACTGCACTCTCTATCTACTGCAATCTACTCTACTGCAATCACTCTGCAATCTGCTCTGCTGCACTCTACTCTACTGCACTCACTCTACTGCACTACACTACTGCACACTCTGCTGCACTCTACTCTACTGCACTCTACACCTACACTACTGCACTCTACCCCTCTACTGCAATCAGCTGTTCCACTCTACACTACTGCACTCAGCCTACACTACTGCACTCTACTCTACTGCACTCCCCTGTACTCTATTGCACTACTGACTCTAGCTGTTCTGCACTCTACTGCACTCTACTCTACTGCACTCTACTGCACTCTGAATCAGCTGTTCCCTGTAGAGCTGGGTGAATCAGCTGTTCCTGTAGAGCTGGGTGAATCAGCTGTTCCCCTGTAGAGCTGGGTGAATCAGCTGTTCCCCAGTAGAGCTGGGTGAATCAGCTGTTCCCCTACTGGGCTGGGTGAATCAGCTGTTCCCCAGTAGAGCTGGGTGAATCAGCTGTTCCCCTGTAGAGCTGGGTGACTCAGCTGTTCCCCTGTAGAGCTGGGTGAATCAGCTGTTCCCCTGTAGAGCTGGGTGAATCAGCTGTTCCCCAGTAGAGCTGGGTGAATCAGCTGTTCCCAGTAGAGCTGGGTGAATCAGCTGTTCCCCAGTAGAGCTGGGTGAATCAGCTGTTCCCCTGTAGAGCTGGGTGAATCAGCTGTTCCCTAGCTGGGTGAATCAGCTGTTCCCCTGTAGAGCTGGGTGAATCAGCTGTTCCCCAGTAGAGCTGGGTGAATCAGCTGTTCCCCAGTAGAGCTGGGTGAATCAGCTGTTCCCCTGTAGGCTGGGTGAATCAGCTGTTCCCCAGTAGAGCTGGGTGAATCAGCTGTTCCCCAGTAGCAGCTGTGAATCAGCTGTTCCCCTGTAGAGCTGGGTGAATCAGCTGTTCCCCTGTAGCTGGGTGAATCAGCTGTTCCCCAGTAGAGCTGGGTGAATCAGCTGTTCCCCAGTAGAGCTGGGTGAATCAGCTGTTCCCCTGTAGAGCTGGGTGAATCAGCTGTTCCCCTGTAGAGCTGGGTGAATCAGCTGTTCCCCTGTAGAGCTGGGCGAATCAGCTGTTCCCCTGTAGAGCTGGGTGAATCAGCTGTTCCCCAGTAGAGCCTAGAGCTGGGTGAATCAGCTGTTCCCCTGTAGAGCTGGGTGAATCAGCTGTTCCCCTGTAGAGCTGGGTGAATCAGCTGTTCCCCTCTAGAGCTGGGTGAATCAGCTGTTCCCCTGTAGAGCTGGGTGAATCAGCTGTTCCCCAGTAGAGCTGGGTGAATCAGCTGTTCCCCTGTAGAGCTGGGTGAATCAGCTGTTCCCCTGTAGAGGCTGGGCGAATCAGCTGTTCCCCTGTAGAGCTGAATCAGCTGTTCCCCTGTAGAGCTGGGTGAATCAGCTGTTCCCCAGTAGAGATGGGTGAATCAGCTGTTCCCCAGTAGAGCTGGGTGAATCAGCTGTTCCCCTTGAGCTGGGTGAATCAGCTGTTCCCCTGTAGAGCTGGGCGAATCAGCTGTTCCCCTGCAGGCCGAATCAGCTGTTCCCCTGTAGAGCTGGGTGAATCAGCTGTTCCCCAGTAGAGGCTGGGTGAATCAGCTGTTCCCAGCTGGGTGAATCAGCTGTTCCCTGTAGAGCTGGGTGAATCAGCTGTTCCCCTGTAGAGCTGGGTGAATCAGCTGTTCCCCTGTAGAGCTGGGTGAATCAGCTGTTCCCCTGTAGAGCTGGGCGAATCAGCTGTTCCCCTGTAGAGCTGGGTGAATCACAGAGCTGGGTGAATCAGCTGTTCCCCAGTAGAGCTGGGTGAATCAGCTGTTCCCCTGTAGAGCTGGGTGAATCAGCTGTTCCCCTGTAGAGCTGGGTGAATCAGCTGTTCCCTGTAGAGCTGGGTGAATCAGCTGTTCCCCTCTAGAGCTGGGTGAATCAGCTGTTCCCCTGTAGAGCTGGGTGAATCAGCTGTTCCCCAGTAGAGCTGGGTGAATCAGCTGTTCCCCTGTAGAGCTGGGTGAATCAGCTGTTCCCTAGAGGCTGGGCGAATCAGCTGTTCCCCTGTAGCTGGGCGAATCAGCTGTTCCCCTGTAGAGCTGGGTGAATCAGCTGTTCCCAGTAGAGCTGGGTGAATCAGCTGTTCCCCAGTAGAGCTGGGTGAATCAGCTGTTCCCCTGTAGAGCTGGGTGAATCAGCTGTTCCCTGTAGAGCTGGGTGAATCAGCTGTTCCCCTGTGGAGCTGGGCAGATCAGCTGTTCCCTGTAGAGCTGGGTGAATCAGCTGTTCCCCTGTAGAGCTGGGTGAATCAGCTGTTCCCCTAGAGCTGGGTGAATCAGCTGTTCCCTGTAGAGCTGGGTGAATCAGCTGTTCCCCTGTAGAGCTGGGTGAATCAGCTGTTCCCTGTAGTGCTGGGTGAATCAGCTGTTCCCTGTAGAGCTGGGTGAATCAGCTGTTCCCCTGTAGAGCTGGGTGAATCAGCTGTTCCCCTGTAGAGCTGGGTGAATCAGCTGTTCCCCAGTAGAGCTGGGTGAATCAGCTGTTCCCCTGTAGAGCTGGGTGAATCAGCTGTTCCCCTGTAGAGCTGGGTGAATCAGCTGTTCCCCAGTAGAGCTGGGTGAATCAGCTGTTCCCCAGTAGAGCTGGGTGAATCAGCTGTTCCCCAGTAGAGCTGGGTGAATCAGCTGTTCCCCTGTAGAGCTGGGTGAATCAGCTGTTCCCCAGTAGAGCTGGGTGAATCAGCTGTTCCCCAGTAGAGCTGGGTGAATCAGCTGTTCCCCTGTAGAGCTGGGTGAAACAGCTGTTCCCCTGTAGAGCTGGGTGAATCAGCTGTTCCCAGTAGAGCTGGGTGAATCAGCTGTTCCCAGTAGAGCTGGGTGAATCAGCTGTTCCCCTGTAGAGCTGGGTGAATCAGCTGTTCCCCTGTAGAGCTGGGTGAATCAGCTGTTCCCCTGTAGAGCTGGGTGAATCAGCTGTTCCCAGTAGAGCTGGGTGAATCAGCTGTTCCCCAGTAGAGCTGGGTGAATCAGCTGTTCCCAGTAGAGCTGGGTGAATCAGCTGTTCCCAGTAGAGCTGGGTGAATCAGCTGTTCCCCTGTAGAGCTGGGTGAATCAGCTGTTCCCCAGTAGAGCTGGGTGAATCAGCTGTTCCCCAGTAGAGCTGGGTGAATCAGCTGTTCCCCTGTAGAGCTGGGTGAATCAGCTGTTCCCCTGTAGAGCTGGGTGAATCAGCTGTTCCCCAGTAGAGCTGGGTGAATCAGCTGTTCCCCAGTAGAGCTGGGTGAATCAGCTGTTCCCTGTAGAGCTGGGTGAATCAGCTGTTCCCTGTAGAGATGGGTGAATCAGCTGTTCCCCAGTAGAGCTGGGTGAATCAGCTGTTCCCAGCAGAGCTGGGTGAATCAGCTGTTCCCCTGTAGAGCTGGGTGAATCAGCTGTTCCCCTGTAGAGCTGGGTGAATCAGCTGTTCCCTGTAGAGCTGGGTGAATCAGCTGTTATTAGAGCTGGGTGAATCAGCTGTTCCCTGTCAGAGCTGGGTGAATCAGCTGTTCCCCTGTAGAGCTGGGTGAATCAGCTGTTCCCAGAGCTGGGTGAATCAGCTGTTCCCCTGAGAGCTGGGTGAATCAGCTGTTCCCCTGAGAGAGCTGGGTGAATCAGCTGGGGAGCTGGGTGAATCAGCTGTTCCCCTGTAGAGCTGGGTGAATCAGCTGTTCCCTGCAGAGCTGGGTGAATCAGCTGTTCCCTGTAAGTGAATCAGCTGTTCCCCTAGGCTGGGTGAATCAGCTGTTCCCCTGTAGAGCTGGGTGAATCAGCTGTTCCAGTAGAGCTGGGTGAATCAGCTGTTCCCTGTAGAGCTGGGTGAATCAGCTGTTCCCCTGTAGAGCTGGGTGAATCAGCTGTTCCCCAGTAGAGCTGGGTGAATCAGCTGTTCCTCAGTAGAGCTGGGGTGAAGCTTTCCCTGAGAGGAAGGAAGAGACAAGGCCAGAGAGAGAGAGGGGAGAGGGAGAGAGAGAGGAGAGATTCAGGAATTAGTAGAGACAAGGGAGAGGAGAATCAGAGAGGGAGAGAGAGGGTGAAGGGAGAGGGAAAGAAGAGACAAGGCCAGAGAGAGCTGGAGAGGGGAAAGAAGAGACAAGGCCAGAGAGAGAGGGGGAGGAGAGAGGAGAGAAGAGACAAGGCCCAGAGAGAGGAGGAAAGAGAGTTCCCAAGGAAGAAGAGACAAGGAGAGAGAGGAGAGAGGGGGAGAGAGGAAAGCTGAGACAAGGCCAGAGAGAGCCAGGGGAGAGGGAGGAGAGGAGAGAGGGAGAGAGACAAGGCCAGAGAGAGAGAGGGAGAGAGATGGGAGAGGGAAAGAAGAGACAAGGCCAGAGAGAGAGAGAGAGGAAAGAGGACAAGGAGAGTAGATGGGAGTGAAAGAGAGAAGAGACAAGGCCAGAGAGAGAGAGGGGAGAGGAGAGGGAGAGGGAAAGAAGATACAAGGCCAGAGAGAGAGAGGAGGAGAGGAGAGGAGAGGGAGAGGGAAAGAAGAGACAAGGCCAGAGAGAGAGAGGGAGAGGGAGGAGGGGAGAGGGAAAGAAGAGACAAGGCCAGAGAGAGAGGAGAGAGGAGAGGGAGAGAGGGAAAGAAGAGACAAGGCCAGAGAGAGAGAGGAGAGGAGAGAGGAGAGGGAGAGAAAGAGACAAGGCCAGAGAGAGAGAGAGAGGAGGGAGAGGGGAGAGGGAAAGAAGAGACAAGGCCAGAGAGAGAGAGGAGAGAGGAGAGAGGGAAGGGAGAAAGAAGAGACAAGGCCAGAGAGAGGGAAGAGACAAGGCCAGAGGAGAGAGGAGGAGAGAGAGGGGAGAGGGAAGAAGAGACAAGGCCAGAGAGAGCTGGGAGGAAAGAAGAGACAAGGGAGAGAGAGAGGAGAGGAGAGGGGGAGGGGAGAGGAAAGAAGAGACAAGGCCAGAGAGAGAGGGAGAGAGGAGGAGGAGAGGGAGAGGAAAAGAAGAGACAAGGCCAGAGAGAGAGGGGAGAGGGAGAGAGGAGAGGGAAAGAGACAAGGCCAGAGAGAGGGAGGAGGAGAGGGAGAGGGGAGAGGGAAAGAAGAGACAAGGCCAGAGAGAGAGAGGAGAGAGGGGGAGGGGAGAGGGAAGAAGAGACAAGGCCAGAGAGAGAGAGGAGAGGAGGAGAGGGGAGAGGGAAGAAGAGACAAGGCCAGAGAGGAGAGAGGAGAGAGAGAGGAGAGGAGAGATGGGAGAGGGAAAGAAGAGACAAGGCCAGAGAGAGAGGGGAGGAGAGGGAGAGGGAAAGAAGAGACAAGGCCAGAGAGAGAGAGGAGAGGGGGAGAGGGGAGGGAAAGAAGAGACAAGGCCAGAGAGAGAGAGGAGAGAGAGAGAGGGGAGAGGGAGAAGAGACAAGGCCAGAGAGAGAGGGAGAGGAGAGATGGGAGAGGGAAAGAGACAAGGCCAGAGAGAGAGAGGGGAGAGAGGAGAGAAGAGAGGAAAGAAGAGACAAGGCCAGAGAGAGAGAGAGAGGAGAGATGGGAGAGGGAAGAAGAGAGAGAGAGAGAGAGGAGAGAGGGGGGAGAGGGAAAGAAGAGACAAGGCCAGAGAGAAGGGGGAGAGGGGAGAGACAAGGCCAGAGAGAGAGAGGGAGAGGAGAGAGGGAGAGGGAAAGAAGAGACAAGGCCAGAGAGAGAGAGGGAGAGGAGAGATGGGAGAGGGAAAGAAGAGACAAGGCCAGAGAGAGAGGGGAGAGGAGAGAGGGAGGGGGAGGGAGATGAGGGGAAAGAAGAGACAAGGCCAGAGAGAGAGAGGGGAGAGAGAGATGGGAGAGGGAAAGAAGAGACAAGGCCAGAGAGAGAGGGAGAGAGGAGAGAGGGAGAGGGAAAGAGAGACAAGGCCAGAGAGAGAGGGAGAGGAGAGGGGAGAGGGAGAAGAGACAAGGCCAGAGAGAGGGGAGAGGAGAAGGGAGAGGGAAAGAAGAGACAAGGCCAGAGAGAGAGAGGAGAGAGGAGAGAGAGGGAGAGGGAGAAGAGACAAGGAGAGAGAGAGGGGAGAGGAGAGAGGAGAGGAAAGAGAGACAAGGCCAGAGAGAGAGAGGGAGAGAGAGAGGGAGAGGAAAGAAGAGACAAGGCCAGAGAGAGAGAGGGAGAGAGGAGAGAGGAGAGGGAGAGGGAAAGAAGAGACAAGGCCAGAGAGAGAGGAGAGGGGAGAGAGACAAGGCCAGAGGAGAGAGGAGAGGAGACATGGGCCAGGGAAAGAGACAAGGCCAGAGAGAGAGGGAGAGGAGAGGGAGAGGGAAGAAGAGACAAGGCCAGAGAGAGAGGGGAGGGAGAGATGGGAGAGGGAAAGAAGAGACAAGGCCAGAGAGAGAGGAGAGAGGAGAGAGGGAGAAAGAGACAAGGCCAGAGAGAGGGGGAGAGGAGAGAGGGGAGAGGGAAAGAAGAGACAAGGCCAGAGAGAGAGAGAGAGGGAGAGAGGAGAGGGAGAGGAGAGAGGGAAGGGAAAGAAGAGACAAGGCCAGAGAGAGGGAGGAGAGGAGAGAGGAGAGAGGGGAGAGGGAAAGAAGAGACAAGGCCAGAGAGAGAGGGAGAGGAGAGAGAGGGGAGAGGGAAAGAAGAGACAAGGCCAGAGAGAGAGGGAGAGAGAGAGGGGAGAGAGAGAGGGGAGAGAGGGAGAGGAGGGGAAGGGAAAGAAGAGACAAGGCCAGAGAGAGAGAGGAGAGAGGAGAGGGGAGAGGGAAAGAAGAGACAAGGCCAGAGAGAGAGAGGGAGAGAGGGAGAGGAGAGGGAAGAGACAAGGGAAAGAAGGGGAGACAAGGCCAGAGAGAGAGACAAGGGGAGAGAGAGGAGGAGAGGATGAGAGGGGAGAGGGAAAGAAGAGACAAGGCCAGAGAGAGAGAGGAGAGAGGAGAGAAGGGCCAGGGAAAGAAGAGACAAGGCCAGAGAGAGAGAGAGGAGAGGGGAGAGAGGGGAGAGGGAAAGAAGAGACAAGGCCAGAGAGAGAGAGGGAGAGGAGAGAGGAGGGAGAGGGAAAGAAGAGACAAGGCCAGAGAGAGAGAGAGAGAGGAGAGGGAGAGGGAAAGAAGAGACAAGGCCAGAGAGAGAGGAGAGGAGAGAGGAGGCCAGGGAGAGAGACAAGGCCAGGAGGAGAGGAGAGAGGAGAGAGGGAGAGGGAAGAAGAGACAAGGCCAGAGAGAGAGGGGAGAGGAGGAGGAGAGAGGGAGAGGGGAAAGAAGAGACAAGGCCAGAGAGAGAGGGAGAGGGGAGAGGAAAGGAAGAGACAAGGCCAGAGAGAGAGAGGAGAGAGAGAGAGAGGGAGAGGGAAAGAAGAGACAAGGCCAGAGAGAGAGGAGAGGAGAGAGGGGAGAGGGAAAGAAGAGACAAGGCCAGAGAGAGAGGGAGAGGAGAGAGGGGAGAGGGAAAGAAGAGACAAGGCCAGAGAGAGAGAGGAGAGAGGAGAGAGAGAAGGGAAAGAAGAGACAAGGCCAGAGAGAGGGGAGAAGAGAGGGGAGAGGGGAAAGAAGAGACACAGGCCAGGGAGAGATACAGAGGAGAGAGGGGAGAGAGGAGAGGACAAGAGGGAAAGAAGAGACAAGGCCAGAGAGAGAGGAGAGAGAGAGAGGGAGAGGGAAAGAAGAGACAAGGCCAGAGAGAGAGGGGAGAGGAGAGGGGAGAGGGAAAGAAGAGACAAGGCCAGAGAGAGAGAGGGGAGAGGAGAGATGGGAGAGGGAAAGAAGAGACAAGGCCAGAGAGAGAGGGAGAGAGAGAGGAGAGGGAAAGAAGAGACAAGGCCAGAGAGAGGGGGAGAGGGAGAGAGGGAGAGGGAAAGAAGAGACAAGGCCAGAGAGAGAGGGAGGAGAGAGGAGAAGAGGGAGAGGAAAGAAGAGACAAGGCCAGAGGAGAGAGAAAGGAGAGGGAGAGGGAGAGGGAAAGAAGAGACAAGGCCAGAGAGAGAGGGAGAGGAGAGAGGGGAGAGGGAAAGAAGAGACAAGGCCAGAGAGAGAGAGGGAGAGGAGAGATGGAGAGGGAAAGAAGAGACAAGGCCAGAGAGAGAGGGGAGAAAGGTGGGATGTCTACCAGAAGAGCCCAGAGATTCCTGAGAGAGAGAGGTGCTGATGAGGGAGAGGGAAAGAAGAGCAAGGCCAAGGCCAGAGGGAGAGTGAGAGAGTCTAGGCCAGGAGAGAGGAGAGAGAGAGGGGAGAGGAAAGAAGAGACAAGGCCAGAGAGAGGGAGCTTCTACTAGAGAGGGGAGAGGAAAAAGAGACAAGGCCAGAGAGAGGGAGAGGAGACCATTAGAGACAAGGCCAGAGAGAGAGAGGAGAGCTGATGGAGAGGGAAAGAAGAGACAAGGCCAGAGAGAGAGAGGGGAGAGGAGAGCTGAGGAAAGAAGAGAGGCCAGAGAGAGAGGCCGAGACTGAAAGAAGAGACAAGGCCAGAGAGAGAGGAGAGCTTCTAGGGAGAGGGAAAGAAGAGACACTTTTAGAGGAGAGGAGAGAGAGAGGGCTGAGAGACAAGGCCAGAGAGAGAGGATTTCAGATGAAGAGAGGAAGAAGAGACAAGGCCAGAGAGAGAGAGGAGAGAGGAGAGAGGGAGAGGGAAAGAAGAGACAAGGCCAGAGAGAGAGGGAGAGAGAGGAGAGAGGGGAGAGGGAAAGAAGAGACAAGGCCAGAGAGAGGAGAGGAGAGGAGAGAGAGGGAAAGAAGAGACAAGGCCAGAGAGAGAGAGAGAGGAGATTCCAGGAGAGAGAGAGGGAACAGAGACAAGGCCAGAGAAGAGAGGAGAGGAGAGATGGGAGAGGGAAAGAAGAGACAAGGCCAGAGAGAGAGGGAGAGGAGAGATGGGAGAGGGAAAGAAGAGACAAGGCCAGAGAGAGAGAGAGAGGCACAGCAGAAGCATATGGTTTGCAGAGCAATGGCAGTAAAAGGTAAGGGGAACATATTTCTTTATATTGAACCAGGATAACTCACCAAGTCAGTTAAGACCTAATTGTTATTTACAGAACCCAGGGAGAAGGGGGTTAAAAATAATAACAATTATAAGAGGACAACACACACACACATCAGCCAGAGATAACACGACATGAAGAGAGTTTAGAGACAACATAGCAAGACAGAACAACACATGACAACTTAGCATTCAAACAAACTGTCTTCCTCATTTTAACCCAAACTGAATCAGAGAACTTTCAGAAACTGATTGGGAGACCTTTGACACCTCTTGAGTGGGGTTAACTACTTGTTCAGGGAACAGTGGGTTAACAGCCTTGAGGGAACAGTGGGTTTCAGTTTAATAAGGGAACAGTAGAAATTCACTGGTTAAACTGCCTTTGGTCAGGGGAGAGTGGGTTAACAGCCTTGTTCAGGGAACAGTGGGTTAAACTGCCTTGTTCAGGGGAACAGTGGTTAACAGCCTTGTTCAGGGAACAGTGGGTTAAACTGCCTTGTTCAGGGAACAGTGGGTTAAACTGCCTTGTTCACTGGGTTAACAGCCTTGTTCAGGGAACAGTGAGTTAACAGCCTTGTTCAGGGAACAGTGGGTTAACATTTCAGGGAACAGTTTATAACAGCCTTGTTCAGGGGAACGCACCAATGTAATTATATATATGTTCCTTAAAACTACTCATTTCAAACTGCCTTGTTATAGCTATCAATTGTCCATCAACATATCACCCTTATTAGCAAACAAACTTAATTTCACATTCCAGACCTTAGGTGATTTATCTGAAAGGTGCAGATGTCTCCAGGGAACCAATCGACAGCTTGTTCCGAGCCTTGTTCGAACAGTGGGTTAACCAGACATGAAGACTCGACATGTCCAGACATAGGTTAGCTCGAGGGCTCAGCTGCTACCCTCCAAAAGCTGAAAGGTGCTGATGTCTACCATTATAGCCCAGACTTCTGAAAGTGCTGATGTCTACCATTATAGCCCAGCTTATTCTGAAGCTGATGTCTACCATTATAGCCCAGCCTGAAAGGTGCTGATGAGCCCAGCTTCTTCTGAAAGGTGCTGATGTCTACCATTATAGCCCAGCTTCTTCTGAAAGGTGCTGATGTCTACCATTATAGCCCAGCTTCTACTGAAATGTGCTGATGTCTACCATTATAGCCCAGCTTCTACTGAAATGTGCTGATGTCTACCATTATAGCCCAGCTTCTTCTGAAAGGTGCTGATGTCTACCATTATAGCCCAGCTACTGTACTAACCAGATTACGTCTAGAACAGTCTGGCTGCTATCTAGCTACAGCTAAACACTTTTAGATACAAAATTAGGAAATCCAGTTCATTTCAGTTACATTGATGGTCAGAGTTTCCTAAGTTCTGCTAGATTCCATCATCAACAACAACAACAACAAGCACAGTGCTTCTAGAAGCTGGACTTGAGAATTAATGTTTTAATTTATTTCATATGAAGCTGGCCATGTGAATTACCCAGGATAATAGCAGAAACTTAATTTGGCTTGATAATCAGGAGAACCCAGCCAGATAATGTTTAGAGGTCATACAGAACCCAGCCAGGATAATAACCGGTTTAGAGGTCAAACAGAACCCAGCCAGGATAATAACCGCTTTAGAGGTCAAACAGAACCCAGCCAGGATAATAACCGGTTTAGAGGTCAAACAGAACCCAGCCAGGATAATAACCGGTTTAGAGGTCAAACAGAACCCAAATACTTTCGAAACTGATTGAAGAGACTTTGAACCTCTTGAGATGAGGTCAACTAAATAAATGAGGGAGGGTTTCAGTTTGAATAAGGTGAAATAGAAATTCACTGGACTCCTTTGGTAGAGATGGGAAAAGACGAGTTCATTTGGATCTCAAATGGAAACCCTATTCTAAAGCTGGACGCAATGGACCAAAATTCATATCATGTTAAATTCACTGAATTATAACAATAACAATAATCAGAATGATTAGTTTATAACATTAGTACGCACCAATGTAATTATATATATGTTACCCTTAAAACTACTACTCATTTCAAAATGTTATAGCTATCAATTGTCCCATCAACATATCACCCATATTAGCAAACAAACTTAATTTCACATTCCAGTAGTATGACCTATAGGTGATTTATCGTAATGTACAATAGCAGAAAAATGCCCGACTCGACATAACCAGACATGAAGACTCGACACGCCAGACATGAAGACTCGACACGCCAGACATGAAGACTCGACATACCAGACATCAAGACTCGACACGCCAGACATGAAGACTCGACACGCCAGACATGAAGACTCGACATGCCAGACATGAAGACTCGACACGCCAGACATGAAGACTCGACACGCCAGACATGAAGACTCGACACGCCCAGACATGAAGACTCGACATACCAGACATGAAGACTCGACACGCCAGACATGAAGACTCGACACGCCAGACATGAAGACTCGACATACCAGACATGAAGACTCGACACGCCAGACATGAAGACTCGACATGCCAGACATGAAGACTCGACATACCAGACATGAAGACTCGACATACCAGACATGAAGACTCGACACGCCAGACATGAAGACTCGACATACCAGACATGAAGACTCGACAAGCCAGACATGAAGACTCAACATAACCAGACATGAAGACTCGACATAACCAGACATGAAGACTCGACATAACCAGACATGAAGACTCGACATACCAGACATGAAGACTCGACATACCAGACATGAAGACTCGACATACCAGACATGAAGACTCGACATAACCAGACATGAAGACTCGACATAACCAGACATGAAGACTCGACATACCAGACATGAAGACTCGACATACCAGACATGAAGACTCGACATACCAGACATGAAGACTCGACATAACCAGACATGAAGACTCGACATAACCAGACATGAAGACTCGACATACCAGACATGAAGACTCGACATACCAGACATGAAGACTCGACATACCAGACATGAAGACTCGACATAACCAGACATGAAGACTCGACATGCCAGACATGAAGACTCGACATACCAGACATGAAGACTCGACATGCTAGACATGAAGACTCGACATACCAGACATGAAGACTCGACATAACCAGACATGAAGACTCGACATACCAGACATGAAGACTCAGAGGTTCTCACCCAGACATGAAGACTCGACACGCCAGACATGAAGACTCAACCAGACATGAAGACATAACCAGACATGAAGACTCGACATACCAGACATGAAGACTCGACATAACCAGACATGAAGACTCGACATACCAGACATGAAGACTCGACATAACCAGACATGAAGACTCGACATAACCAGACATGAAGACTCGACATAACCAGACATGAAGACATGACATGAAGACTCGACATAACCAGACATGAAGACATCGACATAACCAGACATGAAGACTCGACACACCAGACATGAAGACTCGACATAACCAGACATGAAGACGACATAACCTGACATGAAGACTCGACACACCAGACATGAAGACTCGACATAACCAGACATGAAGACTCGACATAACCAGACATGAAGACTCGACATACCAGACAGAAGAGGCATTTATAACCAGACATGAAGACTCGACATGAAGATAACCAGACATGAAGACCTGACATGAAGACATAACCAGACATGAAGACTCGACATACCAGACATGAAGACTCGACATAACCAGACATGAAGACTCAACATAACCAGACATGAAGACTCGACATAACCAGACATGAAGACTCAACATAACCAGACATGAAGACTCGACATAACCAGACATGAAGACATAACCGACATCACACGCCAGACATGAAGACTCAACATACCAGACATGAAGACATAACCAGACATGAAGACTCGACATAACCAGACATGAAGAAGACATGAAGACGACATACCAGACATGAAGACATACCAGACATAACGACATAACCAGACATGAAGACTCAACATACCAGACATGAAGACTCGACATACCAGACATGAAGAATCGACATAACCAGACATGAAGACTCAGACATGAAGATATAACCAGACATGAAGACTCAACATAACCAGACATGAAGACTCGACATACCAGACATGAAGACTCGACATAACCAGACATGAAGACTCGACATACCAGACATGAAGACTCGACATAACCAGACATGAAGATCGACATAACCAGACATAACCAGACATGAAGACTCGACATAACCAGACATGAAGACTCGACACGCCAGACATGAAGACTCGACATAACCAGACATGAAGACTCGACACGCCAGACATGACATACCAGACATGAAGACTCGACATACCAGACATGAAGACATCAGACACTGTACCAGACATGAAGACTCGACACGCCAGACATGAAGACTCGACATAACCAGACATGAAGAATCGACATAACCAGACATGAAGACTCGACACGCCAGACATGAAGACTCGACACGCCAGACATGAAGACTCGACACGCTAGACATGAAGACTCGACACGCCAGACATGAAGACTCGACATACCATGCCTAGGCGCCAAACACACATGTCTGTGTCCCAAATGTTCTCTATATAGAGCCCTATATAGTACACTACTGTTGACCAGAGCCCTATATAGTACACTACTGTTAACCAGGGCCCTATATAGTACACTACTGTTAACCAGGGCCCTATATAGTACACTACTGTAACCAGGGCCCTATATAGTACACTACTGTTGACCAGGGCCCTATTACCTATATAGTACACTACTGTTAACCAGGGCCCTATTCCCTATATAGTACACTACTGTTAACCAGGGCCCTATTACCTATATAGTACACTACTGTTGACCAGGGCCCTATTCCCCTATATAGTACACTACTGTGACTAGGGCCCTATTCCCCTATATAGTACACTACTGTGGACCAGGGCTCTATATAGTACACTACTGTTAACCAGGGCCCTATTCCCTATATAGTACCACTACTGTTACCAGGGCCCTATTACCTATATAGTACACTACTGTTGACCACGGCCCTATATAGTACACTACTGTTAACCAGGGCCCTATTACCTATATAGTACACTACTGTTGACCACGGCCCTATATAGTACACTACTGTTAACCAGGGCCCTATTACCTATATAGTACACTACTGTTGACCACGGCCCTATATAGTACACTACTGTTAACCAGGGCCCTATTACCTATATAGTACACTACTGTTGACCACGGCCCTATATAGTACACTACTGTTAACCAGGGCCCTATTACCTATATAGTACACTACTGTTGACCACGGCCCTATATAGTACACTACTGTTAACCAGGGCCCTATTACCTATATAGTACACTACTGTTGACCACGGCCCTATATAGTACACTACTGTTAACCAGGGCCCTATATAGTACACTACTGTTAACCTGTTAACCAGGGCCCTATTACCTATATAGTACACTACTGTTGACCACGGCCCTATATAGTACACTACTGTTAACCAGGGCCCTATTACCTATATAGTACACTACTGTTGACCACGGCCCTATATAGTACACTACTGTTAACCAGGGCCCTATTACCTATATAGTACACTACTGTTGACCACGGCCCTATATAGTACACTACTGTTAACCAGGGCCCTATTACCTATATAGTACACTACTGTTGACGACGGCCCTATATAGTACACTACTGTTAACCAGGGCCATATGGAAAAGTAGAAGACTAAACACAGCGAACAGGGATGTCTAGTGTAGCGGCCGTAACCGATAGCAACATAGTCTCACTTTCACAGAGCACTATCCAACACAATCCCCTTAAGAGGAACACGCTTAACTAGCAACGATGGGGAGGGGGGCTTCACAAAAATAACATGGTTGCCGTGGTTAAAGCCTCTATTTTGAACGTTGATTTTCTGCATTTATCAAAGTCCCATCAGGCAGCTTGATTTCAGATGTGTCCATGGAAACAGGATTTATTAGGGAAAAATCGGTCTTCTTGCAAAGCACGTAAACGTTTACACTTAACTACTATGTGAATCTGACGATTCACAATAATCGACCGTACTCAATTACTGCTAGCTTAATGACACTCAAATGTGACACACACACACACACACACACACACACACACACACACACACACACACACACACACACACACACACACACACACACACACACACACACACACACACACACACACACACACACACACACACACTCGTCAGTACAGAGTTCTTTGTCCTTTAAAACAAAAAAATCTTTCTTCCTAATTAAAAACTGGGCAATTATAAACAGGCATATTTTATATTTATTTTTACAACCAAACAGCCCCCTTGAGATGTATTAGTTTGATAGATGTGTGTGTTGCCAAAAGCACTTGTTTAGCCTATAAAGTGCTGCTGGTTTAAATGAAATCAGGAAAACTCAGGGCAGCTCTTATAGCTAGCTGTATGTTTATCAATCATTAATTCCTCTCTCACACACACACACACACACACACACACACACACACACACACACACACACACACACACACACACACACACACACACACACACACACACACACACACACACACACACACACACACACTTCTATCACGTTTCTCATTTTAGGACGATGGTCAGCAGTAATGCCCAGTGCTTTCTCTTCCTCCCACTGAACTGCCAGGCTCAGTCTCTTAGCACTAATCCGGAAAACTTCAGCTGTGGAGTCAATCACAGCGGTAAGGGTTAATTCAATTAACCCCATCCTGATTTAATTTTCTTCAACGAGGGGGGCCTGACCTCTGCCCCTGTCGACCCACACCCGCCCAGTTGCCCCTGATAACGAGGTTCCAGCAGGTAGCCTAGTGGTTAAAGAATTGGGCCTGTAACCGAACAGTTCCTGGATCAAATCACTGAGCCTGTCCCTGAAGAAGGCAGTTAACCCACTGTTCCCCTGAACAAGGCAGTTAACCCACTGTTCCCCCGAACAAGGCAGTTTAACCCACTGTTCCCCTGAACAAGGCAGTTTAACCCACTGTTCCCCTGAACAAGGCAGTTAACTCACTGTTCCCCTGAACAAGGCAGTTAACCCACTGTTCCCCTGAACAAGGCAGTTAACCCACTGTTCCCTGAACAAGGCAGTTAACCCACTGTTCCCTGAACAAGGCAGTTAACCCACTGTTCCCTGAACAAGGCAGTTAACCCACTGTTCCCTGAACAAGGCAGTTAACCCACTGTTCCCCTGAACAAGGATGTTAACCCACTGTTCCCCTGAGCAAGGCAGTTGACCCACTGTTCCCCTGAACAAGGCAGTTGACCCACTGTTCCCCTGAACAAGGCAGTTGACCCACTGTTCCCCTGAACAAGGCAGTTAACCCACTGTACCCTGCCGCCCCTCCACTCTAACCACTAGGCTACCCTGCTGCCTCTACACTCTAACCATAAGGCTACCCTGCCACCCCTCCACTATAACTACTAGGCTACCCTGCCGCCTCTACACTCTAACCACTAGGCTACAATGTCGCCCTCCACTCTAACCACTAGGCTACCCTGCCGCCCCTCCACTATAACTACTAGGCTACCCTGCCGCTCTACACTCTAACCACTAGGCTACAATGTCGCCCTCCACTCTAACCACTAGGCTACCCTGCCGCCCCTCCACTATAACTACTAGGCTACCCTGCCGCCTCTACACTCTAACCACTAGGCTACCCTGTCACCTCTCCACTCTAACCATAAGGCTACCCTGCCGCCCCTCCACTCTAACCCCTAGGCTACCCTGCCACCCCTCCACTCTAACCACTAGGCTACCCTGCCGCCCCTCCACTATAACTACTAGGCTACCCTGCCGCCTCTACACTCTAACCACTAGGCTACAATGTCGCCCCTCCACTCTAACCACTAGGCTACCCTGCCGCCCTCCACTCTAACCACTAGGCTACCCTGCCGCCCCTCCACTCTAACCACCAGGCGACCCTGCCGCCCTACACTCTAACCACTAGGCTACCCTGCCGCTCTACACTCTAACCACTAGGCTACCTTGCCGCCTCTACACTCTAACCACTAGGCTACCCTGTCACCTCTCCACTCTAACCACTAGGCTACCCTGCCGCCCCTCCACTCTAACCCCTAGGCTACCCTGCCGCCCCTCCACTCTAACCACTAGGCTACCCTGCCGCCTCTACACTCTAACCACTAGGCTACCCTGCCTCCTCTACACTCTAACCACTAGGCTACCCTGCCGCCTCTACACTCTAACCACTAGGCTACCCTGTCACCTCTCCACTCTAACCATAAGGCTACCCTGCCGCCCCTCCACTCTAACCCCTAGGCTACCCTGCCACCCCTCCACTCTAACCACTAGGCTACCCTGCCGCCCCTCCACTATAACTACTAGGCTACCCTGCCGCCTCTACACTCTAACCACTAGGCTACAATGTCGCCCCTCCACTCTAACCACTAGGCTACCCTGTCACCTCTCCACTCTAACCACTAGGCTACCCTGCCGCCCCTCCACTCTAACCCCTAGGCTACCCTGCCACCCCTCCACTCTAACCACTAGGCTACCCTGCCGCCCCTCCACTATAACCACTAGGCTACCCTGCCGCCTCTACACTCTAACCACTAGGCTACCCTGCCGCCCCTCCACTCTAACCACTAGGCTACCCTGCCGCCCTCCACTCTAACCACTAGGCTACCCTGCCGCCCCTCCACTATAACCACTAGGCTACCCTGCCTCCTCCACTATAACCACTAGGCTACCCTGCCGCCTCTACACTCTAACCACTAGGCTACCATGCCGCCTCTACACTCTAACCACTAGGCTACCCTGCCGCCCCTCCACTCTAACCACTAGGCTACCCTGCCGCCCTCCACTCTAACCACTAGGCTACCCTGCCGCCCCCAATCTAACCACTAGGCTACCCTGCCGCCCTCCACTCTAACCACTAGGCTACCCTGCCGCCTCTACACTCTAACCACTAGGCTACCCTGCCTCCTCTACAATCTAACCACTAGGCTACCCTGCCGCCTCTACACTCTAACCACTAGGCTACCCTGTCACCTCTCCACTCTAACCATAAGGCTACCCTGCCGCCCCTCCACTCTAACCCCCTAGGCTACCCTGCCACCCCTCCACTCTAACCACTAGGCTACCCTGCCGCCCTCCACTATAACTACTAGGCTACCCTGCCGCCTCTACACTCTAACCACTAGGCTACAATGTCGCCCTCCACTCTAACCACTAGGCTACCCTGCCGCCCCTCCACTCTAACCACTAGGCTACCCTGCCGCCCCTCCACTCTAACCACTAGGCGACCCTGCCGCCTCTACACTCTAACCACTAGGCTACCCTGCCGCCTCTACACTCTAACCACTAGGCTACCCTGCCGCCTCTACACTCTAACCACTAGGCTACCCTGTCACCTCTCCACTCTAACCACTAGGCTACCCTGCCGCCCCTCCACTCTAACCCCTAGGCTACCCTGCCGCCCCTCCACTCTAACCACTAGGCTACCCTGCCGCCCCTCCACTATAACCACTAGGCTACCCTGCCGCCTCTACACTCTAACCACTAGGCTACCCTGCCGCCCTCCACTCTAACCACTAGGCTACCCTGCCGCCCTCCACTCTAACCACTAGGCTACCCTGCCGCCCCTCCACTATAACCACTAGGCTACCCTGCCTCCTCCACTATAACCACTAGGCTACCCTGCCGCCTCTACACTCTAACCACTAGGCTACCCTGCCGCCTCTACACTCTAACCACTAGGCTACCCTGCCGCCCCTCCACTCTAACCACTAGGCTACCCTGCCGCCCCCACTCTAACCACTAGGCTACCCTGCCGCCCCTACACTCTAACCACTAGGCTACCCTGCCGCCTCTACACTCTAACCACTAGGCTACCCTGCCGCCTCTACACTCTAACCACTAGGCTACCCTGCCGCCCTCCACTCTAACCACTAGGCTACCCTGCCGCCCCCTACACTCTAACCACTAGGCTACAACTTCTACAGCTTTCTCATTTTAAAACATGACATAGTAAACTCCTTAACTCTTAAACATCTGAAATGGTGAGGCTGACTAGCTACCACATGGACAGACTGACCAGCTACCACGTGGACAGACTGACCAGCTACCACATGGACAGACTGACCAGCTACCACATGGACACAGTGACTAGCTACCACATGGGCAGACTGACCAGCTACCACATGGACAGACTGACTCGCTACCACATGGACAGACTGACCAGCTACCACATGGACAGACTGACCAGCTACCACATGGACAGACTGACCAGCTACCACATGGACAGACTGACCAGCTACCACATGGACAGACTGACCAGCTACCACATGGACAGACTGACCAGCTACCACATGGACAGACTGACCAGCTACCACATGGACACAGTGACCAGCTACCACATGGACACAGTGACCAGCTACCACATGGACAGACTGACCAGCTACCACATGGACACAGTGACCAGCTACCACATGGACAGACTGACCAGCTACCACATGGACAGACTGACCAGCTACCACATGGACAGACTGACCAGCTACCACATGGACAGACTGACCAGCTACCACATGGACAGACTGACCAGCTACCACATGGACAGACTGACCAGCTACCACATGGACAGACTGACCAGCTACCACATGGACACAGTGACCAGCTACCACATGGACACAGTGACCAGCTACCACATGGACAGACTGACCAGCTACCACATGGACACAGTGACCAGCTACCACATGGACAGACTGACCAGCTACCACATGGACAGACTGACCAGCTACCACATGGACAGACTGACCAGCTACCACATGGACAGACTGACCAGCTACCACATGGACACAGTGACTAGCTACCACATGGACAGACTGACTAGCTACCACATGGACAGACTGACCAGCTACCACATGGACAGACTGACCAGCTACCACATGGACAGACTGACCAGCTACCACATGGACACAGTGACTAGCTACCACATGGACAGACTGACTAGCTACCACATGGACAGACTGACCAGCTACCACATGGACAGACTGACCAGCTACCACATGGACAGACTGACCAGCTACCACATGGACAGACTGACCAGCTACCACATGGACAGACTGACCAGCTACCACATGGACAGACTGACCAGCTACCACATGGACAGACTGACCAGCTACCACATGGACAGACTGACCAGCTACCACATGGACAGACTGACCAGCTACCACATGGACACAGTGACTAGCTACCACATGGACAGACTGACCAGCTACCACATGGACACAGTGACTAGCTACCACATGGACAGACTGACTAGCTACCACATGGACAGACTGACCAGCTACCACGTGGACAGACTGACCAGCTACCACGTGGACACAGTGACTAGCTACCACATGGACAGACTGACCAGCTACCACATGGACACAGTGACTAGCTACCACATGGACAGACTGACTAGCTACCACATGGACAGAGTGACTAGCTACCACATGGACAGACTGACCAGCTACCACATGGACACAGTGACTAGCTACCACATGGACAGACTGACTAGCTACCACATGGACAGACTGACCAGCTACCACGTGGACAGACTGACCAGCTACCACGTGGACAGACTGACCAGCTACCACATGGACAGACTGACCAGCAACCACAAGGACAGACTGACCAGCTACCACATGGACAGACTGACCAGCTACCACATGGACAGACTGACCAGCTACCACATGGACACAGTGACTAGCTACCACATGGACAGACTGACCAGCTACCACGTGGACAGACTGACCAGCTACCACGTGGACAGACTGACCAGCTACCACGTGGACAGACTGACTAGCTACCACATGGACAGACTGACCGGCTACCACATGGACAGACTGACCGGCTACCACATGGACAGACTGACCGGCTACCACATGGACAGACTGACCAGCTACCACATGGACAGACTGACCAGCTACCACATGGACAGACTGACTAGCTACCACATGGACAGACTGACTAGCTACTACATGGACAGAGTGACCAGCTACCACATGGACAGACTGACCAGCTACCACATGGACAGACTGACCAGCTACCACGTGGACAGACTGACCAGCTACCACGTGGACAGAATGACCAGCTACCACATGGACAGACTGACCAGCTACCACATGGACAGACTGACCAGCTACCACATGGACAGACTGACCAGCAACCACAAGGACAGACTGACCAGCTACCACATGGACAGACTGACCAGCTACCACATGGACAGACTGACCAGCTACCACATGGACAAAGTGACTAGCTACCACATGGACAGACTGACCAGCTACCACATGGACAGACTGACCAGCTACCACGTGGACAGACTGACTAGCTACCACATGGACAGACTGACCGGCTACCACATGGACAGACTGACCGGCTACCACATGGACAGACTGACCGGCTACCACATGGACAGACTGACCAGCTACCACATGGACAGACTGACCAGCTACCACATGGACAGACTGACCAGCTACCACATGGACAGACTGACTAGCTACCACATGGACAGACTGACTAGCTACTACATGGACAGAGTGACCAGCTACCACATGGACAGACTGACCAGCTACCACATGGACAGACTGACCAGCTACCACATGGACAGACTGACCAGCTACCACGTGGACAGAATGACCAGCTACCACATGGACAGACTGACCAGCTACCACATGGACAGACTGACCAGCTACCACATGGACAGACTGACCAGCAACCACATGGACAGACTGACCAGCTACCACATGGACAGACTGACCAGCAACCACATGGACAGACTGACCAGCAACCACAAGGACAGACTGACCAGCTACCACATGGACAGACTGACCAGCTACCACATGGACACAGTGACTAGCTACCACATGGACATACTGACTAGCTACCACATGGACAGACTGACCAGCTACCACATGGACAGACTGACCAGCTACCACATGGACAGACTGACCAGCTACCACATGGACAGACTGACCAGCTACCACATGGACAGACTGACCAGCTACCACATGGACAGACTGACCAGCTACCACATGGACACAGTGACTAGCTACCACATGGACAGACTGACCAGCTACCACGTGGACAGACTGACCAGCTACCACGTGGACAGACTGACCAGCTACCACATGGACAGACTGACCAGCTACCACATGGACAGACTGACCAGCTACCACATGGACAGACTGACCAGCTACCACATGGACAGACTGACCAGCTACCACATGGACAGTCTGACCAGCTACCACATGGACAGACTGACCAGCTACCACATGGACAGACTGACCAGCTACCACATGGACAGACTGACCAGCTACCACATGGACAGACTGACCAGCTACCACATGGACAGACTGACCAGCTACCACATGGACAGACTGACCAGCTACCACGTGACAGACTGAGCAGCTACCACATGGACAGACTGACTAGCTACCACGTGGACAGACTGACTAGCTACTACGTGGACAGAGTGACCAGCTACCACATGGACAGACTGACCAGCTACCACATGGACAGACTGACCAGCTACCACGTGGACAGACTGACCAGCTATCACGTGGACAGAATGACCAGCTACCACATGGACAGACTGACCAGCTACCACATTGACAGACTGACCAGCTACCACATGGACAGACTGACCAGCTACCACATGGACACAGTGACCAGCTACCACATGGACACAGTGACCAGCTACCACATGGACACAGTGACTAGCTACCACATGGACAGACTGACCAGCTACCACATGGACACAGTGACTAGCTACCACATGGACAGACTGACTAGCTACCACATGGACAGACTGACCAGCTACCACATGGACAGACTGACCAGCTACCACATGGACAGACTGACCAGCTACCACATGGACACAGTGACTAGCTACCACATGGACAGACTGACTAGCTACCACATGGACAGACTGACCAGCTACCACATGGACAGACTGACCAGCTACCACATGGACAGACTGACCAGCTACCACATGGACAGACTGACCAGCTACCACATGGACACAGTGACTAGCTACCACATGGACAGACTGACTAGCTACCACATGGACAGACTGACCAGCTACCACATTGACAGACTGACCAGCTACCACATGGACAGACTGACCAGCTACCACATGGACACAGTGACTAGCTACCACATGGACAGACTGACTAGCTACCACATGGACAGACTGACCAGCTACCACATGGACAGACTGACCAGCTACCACATGGACAGACTGACCAGCTACCACATGGACACAGTGACTAGCTACCACATGGACAGACTGACTAGCTACCACATGGACAGACTGACCAGCTACCACATGGACAGACTGACCAGCTACCACATGGACAGACTGACCAGCTACCACATGGACAGACTGACCAGCTACCACATGGACACAGTGACTAGCTACCACATGGACAGACTGACTAGCTACCACATGGACAGACTGACTAGCTACCACATGGACAGACTGACCAGCTACCACATTGACAGACTGACCAGCTACCACATGGACAGACTGACCAGCTACCACATGGACACAGTGACCAGCTACCACATGGACAGACTGACCAGCTACCACATGGACAGACTGACCAGCTACCACATGGACAGACTGACCAGCTACCACATGGACAGACTGACCAGCTACCACATGGACAGACTGACCAGCTACCACATGGACACAGTGACCAGCTACCACATGGACACAGTGACCAGCTACCACATGGACAGACTGACCAGCTACCACATGGACACAGTAACCAGCTACCACATGGACAGACTGACCAGCTACCACATGGACAGACTGACCAGCTACCACATGGACACAGTGACCAGCTACCACATGGACAGACTGACCAGCTACCACATGGACAGACTGACCAGCTACCACATGGACACAGTGACCAGCTACCACATGGACAGACTGACCAGCTACCACATGGACAGACTGACCAGCTACCACATGGACAGACTGACCAGCTACCACATGGACAGACTGACCAGCTACCACATGGACAGACTGACCAGCTACCACATGGACAGACTGACCAGCTACCACATGGACAGACTGACCAGCTACCACATGGACAGACTGACCAGCTACCACATGGACAGACTGACCAGCTACCACATGGACACAGTGACTAGCTACACATGGACAGACTGACCAGCTACCACATGGACAGACTGACCAGCTACCACATGGACAGACTGACCAGCTACCACATGGACACAGTGACTCGCTACCACATGGACAGACTGACCAGCTACCACATGGACAGACTGACCAGCTACCACATGGACACAGTGACTAGCTACCACATGGACAGACTGACTAGCTACCACATGGACAGACTGACTAGCTACCACATGGACAGACTGACCAGCTACCACATTGACAGACTGACCAGCTACCACATGGACAGACTGACCAGCTACCACATGGACACAGTGACCAGCTACCACATGGACAGACTGACCAGCTACCACATGGACAGACTGACCAGCTACCACATGGACAGACTGACCAGCTACCACATGGACAGACTGACCAGCTACCACATGGACAGACTGACCAGCTACCACATGGACACAGTGACCAGCTACCACATGGACACAGTGACCAGCTACCACATGGACAGACTGACCAGCTACCACATGGACACAGTAACCAGCTACCACATGGACAGACTGACCAGCTACCACATGGACAGACTGACCAGCTACCACATGGACACAGTGACCAGCTACCACATGGACAGACTGACCAGCTACCACATGGACAGACTGACCAGCTACCACATGGACACAGTGACCAGCTACCACATGGACAGACTGACCAGCTACCACATGGACAGACTGACCAGCTACCACATGGACAGACTGACCAGCTACCACATGGACAGACTGACCAGCTACCACATGGACAGACTGACCAGCTACCACATGGACAGACTGACCAGCTACCACATGGACAGACTGACCAGCTACCACATGGACAGACTGACCAGCTACCACATGGACAGACTGACCAGCTACCACATGGACACAGTGACTAGCTACCACATGGACAGACTGACCAGCTACCACATGGACAGACTGACCAGCTACCACATGGACAGACTGACCAGCTACCACATGGACACAGTGACTCGCTACCACATGGACAGACTGACCAGCTACCACATGGACAGACTGACCAGCTACCACATGGACACAGTGACTAGCTACCACATGGACAGACTGACCAGCTACCACATGGACAGACTGACCAGCTACCACATGGACAGACTGACCAGCTACCACATGGACAGACTGACCAGCTACCACATGGACACAGTGACTAGCTACCACATGGACAGACTGACCAGCTACCACGTGACAGACTGACCAGCACCACGTGGACAGACTGACCAGCTACCACATGGACAGACTGACCAGCTACCACATGGACAGACTGACCAGCTACCACATGGACAGACTGACCAGCTACCACATGGACAGACTGACCAGCTACCACATGGACAGTCTGACCAGCTACCACATGGACAGACTGACCAGCTACCACATGGACAGACTGACCAGCTACCACATGGACAGACTGACCAGCTACCACATGGACAGACTGACCAGCTACCACATGGACAGACTGACCAGCTACCACATGGACAGACTGACCAGCTACCACGTGGACAGACTGACCAGCTACCACATGGACAGACTGACTAGCTACCACGTGGACAGACTGACTAGCTACCACGTGGACAGAGTGACCAGCTACCACATGGACAGACTGACCAGCTACCACATGGACAGACTGACCAGCTACCACGTGGACAGACTGACCAGCTATCACGTGGACAGAATGACCAGCTACCACATGGACAGACTGACCAGCTACCACATTGACAGACTGACCAGCTACCACATGGACAGACTGACCAGCTACCACATGGACACAGTGACCAGCTACCACATGGACACAGTGACCAGCTACCACATGGACACAGTGACTAGCTACCACATGGACAGACTGACCAGCTACCACATGGACACAGTGACTAGCTACCACATGGACAGACTGACTAGCTACCACATGGACAGACTGACCAGCTACCACATGGACAGACTGACCAGCTACCACATGGACAGACTGACCAGCTACCACATGGACACAGTGACTAGCTACCACATGGACAGACTGACTAGCTACCACATGGACAGACTGACCAGCTACCACATGGACAGACTGACCAGCTACCACATGGACAGACTGACCAGCTACCACATGGACAGACTGACCAGCTACCACATGGACACAGTGACTAGCTACCACATGGACAGACTGACTAGCTACCACATGGACAGACTGACCAGCTACCACATTGACAGACTGACCAGCTACCACATGGACAGACTGACCAGCTACCACATGGACACAGTGACTAGCTACCACATGGACAGACTGACTAGCTACCACATGGACAGACTGACCAGCTACCACATGGACAGACTGACCAGCTACCACATGGACAGACTGACCAGCTACCACATGGACACAGTGACTAGCTACCACATGGACAGACTGACCAGCTACCACATGGACAGACTGACCAGCTACCACATGGACAGACTGACCAGCTACCACATGGACAGACTGACCAGCTACCACATGGACACAGTGACTAGCTACCACATGGACAGACTGACTAGCTACCACATGGACAGACTGACTAGCTACCACATGGACAGACTGACCAGCTACCACATTGACAGACTGACCAGCTACCACATGGACAGACTGACCAGCTACCACATGGACACAGTGACCAGCTACCACATGGACAGACTGACCAGCTACCACATGGACAGACTGACCAGCTACCACATGGACAGACTGACCAGCTACCACATGGACAGACTGACCAGCTACCACATGGACAGACTGACCAGCTACCACATGGACACAGTGACCAGCTACCACATGGACACAGTGACCAGCTACCACATGGACAGACTGACCAGCTACCACATGGACACAGTAACCAGCTACCACATGGACAGACTGACCAGCTACCACATGGACAGACTGACCAGCTACCACATGGACACAGTGACCAGCTACCACATGGACAGACTGACCAGCTACCACATGGACAGACTGACCAGCTACCACATGGACACAGTGACCAGCTACCACATGGACAGACTGACCAGCTACACATGGACAGACTGACCAGCTACCACATGGACAGACTGACCAGCTACCACATGGACAGACTGACCAGCTACCACATGGACAGACTGACCAGCTACCACATGGACAGACTGACCAGCTACCACATGGACAGACTGACCAGCTACCACATGGACAGACTGACCAGCTACCACATGGACAGACTGACCAGCTACCACATGGACACAGTGACTAGCTACCACATGGACAGACTGACCAGCTACCACATGGACAGACTGACCAGCTA
The DNA here is from genome assembly GCF_023373465.1 of Oncorhynchus keta. Classification (NCBI taxonomy): domain Eukaryota; kingdom Metazoa; phylum Chordata; class Actinopteri; order Salmoniformes; family Salmonidae; genus Oncorhynchus; species Oncorhynchus keta. The sequence goes on from NW_026284338.1 coordinate 90,185, forward strand.
CCACATGGACAGACTGACCAGCTACCACATGGACACAGTGACTCGCTACCACATGGACAGACTGACCAGCTACCACATGGACAGACTGACCAGCTACCACATGGACACAGTGACTAGCTACCACATGGACAGACTGACTAGCTACCACATGGACAGACTGACTAGCTACCACATGGACAGACTGACCAGCTACCACATTGACAGACTGACCAGCTACCACATGGACAGACTGACCAGCTACCACATGGACACAGTGACCAGCTACCACATGGACAGACTGACCAGCTACCACATGGACAGACTGACCAGCTACCACATGGACAGACTGACCAGCTACCACATGGACAGACTGACCAGCTACCACATGGACAGACTGACCAGCTACCACATGGACACAGTGACCAGCTACCACATGGACACAGTGACCAGCTACCACATGGACAGACTGACCAGCTACCACATGGACACAGTAACCAGCTACCACATGGACAGACTGACCAGCTACCACATGGACAGACTGACCAGCTACCACATGGACACAGTGACCAGCTACCACATGGACAGACTGACCAGCTACCACATGGACAGACTGACCAGCTACCACATGGACACAGTGACCAGCTACCACATGGACAGACTGACCAGCTACCACATGGACAGACTGACCAGCTACCACATGGACAGACTGACCAGCTACCACATGGACAGACTGACCAGCTACCACATGGACAGACTGACCAGCTACCACATGGACAGACTGACCAGCTACCACATGGACAGACTGACCAGCTACCACATGGACAGACTGACCAGCTACCACATGGACAGACTGACCAGCTACCACATGGACACAGTGACTAGCTACCACATGGACAGACTGACCAGCTACCACATGGACAGACTGACCAGCTACCACATGGACAGACTGACCAGCTACCACATGGACACAGTGACTCGCTACCACATGGACAGACTGACCAGCTACCACATGGACAGACTGACCAGCTACCACATGGACAGACTGACCAGCTACCACATGGACACAGTGACCAGCTACCACATGGACAGACTGACCAGCTACCACATGGACAGACTGACCAGCTACCACATGGACACAGTGACCAGCTACCACATGGACAGACTGACCAGCTACCACATGGACAGACTGACCAGCTACCACATGGACAGACTGACCAGCTACCACATGGACAGACTGACCAGCTACCACATGGACAGACTGACCAGCTACCACATGGACAGACTGACCAGCTACCACATGGACAGACTGACCAGCTACCACATGGACAGACTGACCAGCTACCACATGGACAGACTGACCAGCTACCACATGGACACAGTGACTAGCTACCACATGGACAGACTGACCAGCTACCACATGGACAGACTGACCAGCTACCACATGGACAGACTGACCAGCTACCACATGGACACAGTGACTCGCTACCACATGGACAGACTGACCAGCTACCACATGGACAGACTGACCAGCTACCACATGGACACAGTGACTAGCTACCACATGGACAGACTGACCAGCTACCACATGGACAGACTGACCAGCTACCACATGGACAGACTGACCAGCTACCACATGGACAGACTGACCAGCTACCACATGGACAGACTGACCAGCTACCACATGGACAGACTGACCAGCTACCACATGGACAGACTGACCAGCTACCACATGGACAGACTGACCAGCTACCACATGGACAGACTGACCAGCTACCACATGGACAGACTGACCAGCTACCACATGGACACAGTGACTAGCTACCACATGGACAGACTGACCAGCTACCACATGGACAGACTGACCAGCTACCACATGGACAGACTGACCAGCTACCACATGGACACAGTGACTCGCTACCACATGGACAGACTGACCAGCTACCACATGGACAGACTGACCAGCTACCACATGGACACAGTGACTAGCTACCACATGGACAGACTGACTAGCTACCACATGGACAGACTGACTAGCTACCACATGGACAGACTGACCAGCTACCACATTGACAGACTGACCAGCTACCACATGGACAGACTGACCAGCTACCACATGGACACAGTGACCAGCTACCACATGGACAGACTGACCAGCTACCACATGGACAGACTGACCAGCTACCACATGGACAGACTGACCAGCTACCACATGGACAGACTGACCAGCTACCACATGGACAGACTGACCAGCTACCACATGGACACAGTGACCAGCTACCACATGGACACAGTGACCAGCTACCACATGGACAGACTGACCAGCTACCACATGGACACAGTAACCAGCTACCACATGGACAGACTGACCAGCTACCACATGGACAGACTGACCAGCTACCACATGGACACAGTGACCAGCTACCACATGGACAGACTGACCAGCTACCACATGGACAGACTGACCAGCTACCACATGGACACAGTGACCAGCTACCACATGGACAGACTGACCAGCTACCACATGGACAGACTGACCAGCTACCACATGGACAGACTGACCAGCTACCACATGGACAGACTGACCAGCTACCACATGGACAGACTGACCAGCTACCACATGGACAGACTGACCAGCTACCACATGGACAGACTGACCAGCTACCACATGGACAGACTGACCAGCTACCACATGGACAGACTGACCAGCTACCACATGGACAGACTGACCAGCTACCACATGGACAGACTGACCAGCTACCACATGGACAGACTGACCAGCTACCACATGGACACAGTGACTAGCTACCACATGGACAGACTGACCAGCTACCACATGGACAGACTGACCAGCTACCACATGGACAGACTGACCAGCTACCACATGGACACAGTGACCAGCTACCACATGGACAGACTGACCAGCTACCACATGGACAGACTGACCAGCTACCACATGGACACAGTGACTAGCTACCACATGGACAGACTGACCAGCTACCACATGGACAGACTGACCAGCTACCACATGGACAGACTGACCAGCTACCACATGGACAGACTGACCAGCTACCACATGGACAGACTGACCAGCTACCACATGGACAGACTGACCAGCTACCACATGGACAGACTGACCAGCTACCACATGGACAGACTGACCAGCTACCACATGGA
>NW_026284339.1:0-10940 GCF_023373465.1 Oncorhynchus keta
TCCTCTGTTATGGACCTGTCAGAGTAGGAATACTGATCAAGGATCAGTTTAGCCATTTTAATCAATAGGAGTATTATAGACAGAGAGGTGTGTAAAGTGTGATCAGAGCTCAGGGGTTCATAATGTCTGGACTGAGAGATACAGTAAGAGACAAAGTGGGAAGTGCTGAAGGCTGTTTGATGAAGGCATAGGTCAATTCTTCACTTCTACAAACATTATATCCCACCTCTCTAGGGTAGGTGAAGTTTGGATGATTCTGGTGTTGCCACACACACACACACACACACACACACACACACACACACACACACACACACACACACACACACACACACACACACACACACACACACACACACACACACACACACACACACACACACACACACACAGTAGCTGTAAACACACACACCTCCATTTTCCTGGCGACGGTACTGTTTTGCTTTGTGTCATTACCAGGACAACCACGCAGCAACTATCATACCCCGGACCAGCCCAGGAGAAGTACAACTGTACACACACACACACACACACACACACACACACACACACACACACACACACACACACACACACACACACACACACACACACACACACACACACACACACACACACACACACACACACACACACAGCAGGAGATGTTGTCTTATAAACCAGAGTATTTACAGAGTAGTTAGATCTGGCAGTACACCTCGTCTCTTCAGAAGTCTAACAGATGTCATGTATAGGGACTACTGTCTCTCTCCCTCATCCCCCCCCTCTCTCCCTCATCCCCCTCTCTCTCTCCCTCATCCCCCTCTCTCTCTCCCTCATCCCCCCCTCTCTCTCCCTCACCCCCCTCTCTCTCTCCCTCATCCCCCTCTCTCTCTCCCTCACCCCCCTCTCTCTCCCTCATTCCCCTCTCTCTCTCCCTCATCCCCCTCTCTCTCCCTCATCCCCCTCTCTCTCCCTCATCCCGCTCTCTCCCTCTCTCCTCCTCACCCCTCTCTCCCTCATCCCTCCCCCTCTCTCTCCCTCATCCCCTCTCTCTCCCTCATCCCCCCCTCTCTCTCCCTCATCCCCCTCTCTCTCTCTCCCTCATCCCTCTCTCTCTCTCTATCATCCCTCTCTCTCATCACTCTCTTTCTCTCATCCCTCTTCCTCCTTCTATTCCCTCTATTCTTCTTTCTTCCTAATTTCCTCTTCCTCACTCCTCTTCATCCTCTTTTGTTCTCTCTCTCTTCCCCTCTCCATCTTGGTTGCGGCCTTTCTCTCACTCTAGCCTCTTATCCCCCTTCCTCCAGTGTATCCTCATCCCTCCATCTCCTGATAGCGTAAATGTACAGGCCAAAGAAACAAGTGATACTTTTTTCTTCATTTTTCTTTCTTTCTTTCTTTCTTTCTTTCTTTCTTTCTTTCTTTCTTTCTTTCTTTCCTCCATTTTTTTTAACAAGCTGGGAAAGACTGAATCCACAGGCCATATGCCTGGAGGTTTGTTTTGTTACCATGACGACGGCAACTGATGACATCACTCACGGAAGTACAGGCATTCCACAAGGCAGTAAATAATGGGGGGGAGGGGAAAGAAGGGGGGGAGAAAGACAGAGAAGAGGGAGAGTGGGTAGAGTGTGTTTAAAGAACAGAAAAAAGAGGGGAGGAAGAGTGTGGGGGACGAAGGGGGCACATATTGAACCCTTTCGATGCAACAGACCTCAGAACTAACCACTAAACCATCAAGATGCTAGAACACTGTCTAGCCCATTGACCCTTCACTGTTACTACAGTATGTCATTACAGCCATGACCCTTCACTGTTACTACAGTATGTCATTACAGACATGACCCTTCACTGTTACTACAGTATGTCATTACAGACATGACCCTTCACTGTCACTACAGTATGTCATTACAGACATGACCCTTCACTGTCACTACAGTATGTCATTACAGCCATGACCCTTCACTGTCACTACAGTATGTCATTACAGACATGACCCTTCACTGTCACTACAGTATGTCATTACAGACATGACCCTTCACTGTCACTACAGTATGTCATTACAGCCATGACCCTTCACTGTTACTACAGTATGTCATTACAGCCCATGACCCTTCACTGTTACTACAGTATGTCATTATGGCATTACAGACATGACCCTTCACTGTTACTACAGTATGTCATTACAGCCCATGACCCTTCACTGTTACTACAGTATGTCATTATGGCATTACAGACATGACCCTTCACTGTTACTACAGTATGTCATTACAGACATGACCCTTCACTGTTACTACAGTATGTCATTACAGACATGACCCTTCACTGTCACTACAGTATGTCATTACAGCCATGACCCTTCACTGTCACTACAGTATGTCATTACAGCCATGACCCTTCACTGTCACTACAGTATGTCATTACAGACATGACCCTTCACTGTTACTACAGTATGTCATTACAGACATGACCCTTCACTGTCACTACAGTATGTCATTACAGACATGACCCTTCACTGTCACTACAGTATGTCGTTACAGCCGTGACCCTTCACTGTTACTACAGTATGTCATTACAGACATGACCCTTCACTGTTACTACAGTATGTCATTACAGCCATGACCCTTCACTGTCACTACAGTATGTCATTACAGCCCATGACCCTTCACTGTCACTACAGTATGTCATTACATCCATGACCCTTCACTGTTACTACAGTATGTCATTACAGACATGAACCTTCACTGTTACTACAGTATGTCATTATGTCATTACAGCCATGACCCTTCACTGTTACTACAGTATGTCATTACAGACATGACCCTTCACTGTTACTACAGTATGTCATTACAGACATGACCCTTCACTGTTACTACAGTATGTCATTACAGCCCATGACCCTTCACTGTTACTACAGTATGTCATTATGTCATTACAGCCATGACCCTTCACTGTTATTACAGTATGTCAGTATGGCATTACAGACATGACCCTTCACTGTTACTACAGTATGTCATTACAGCCATGACCCTTCACTGTTACTATATTATTACAGTGGACATAACACCACAGACAGCTCCAGCACTAGTGTGTGTCTGTAATGGTTAACTGGTGCTAGTTTAAGAGAATAATCTGGGTTCATCATTTACCGACTCAGTGTAGACATTTCTCTGTGTGTGTGTGTGTGTGTGTGTGTGTGTGTGTGTGTGTGTTTGTGCGTGTGTGAGATAGTCTTTGACTCTGAGCTCTCTTACACACAAACACAAAGCAGATATTTTACTATACTTGTGGGGACCTAAATTGTATTTCCCTTCAAGATCCTATTTACCTTTACCCCTAACCGTAACCCCTAACCGTAACCCCTAACCGTAACCCCTAACCGTAACCCCTAACCGTAAACCTAACCGTAATTGTAACCCCTAACCGTAAACCTAATCCTAATCCTAATTGTAACCCCTAACCGTAAACCTAACCGTAATTGTAACCCCTAAATGTAAACCTAACTGTAATTGTAACCCCTAACCGTAAACCTAACCGTAATTGTAATCCCTAAATGTAAACCTAACCGTAATTGTAACCCCTAACTGTAAACCTAACCGTAATTGTAACCCCTAACTGTAAACCTAACCGTAATTGTAAACCTAACCGTAATTGTAACCCCTAACCGTAAACCTAACCGTAATTGTAATCCCTAACCGTAAACCTAACCGTAATTGTAACCCCTAACTGTAAACCTAACCGTAATTGTAATCCCTAACCGTAAACCTAACCGTAATTGTAATCCCTAACCGTAAACCTAACCATAATTGTAACCCCTAACTGTAAACCTAACTGTAATTGTAATCCCTAACTGTAAACCTAACCGTAATTGTAACCCCTAACCGTAAACCTAACCGTAATTGTAACCCCTAACTGTAAACCTAACCATAATTGTAACCCCTAACTGTAAACCTAAATGTAATTGTAACCCCTAACCTTAAACCTAACTGTAATTGTAATCCCTAACTGTAAACCTAACCGTTAGTGTAACCCCTAACCGTAAACCTAACCATAATTGTAACCCCTAACTGTAAACCTTACCATAATTGTAACCCCTAACTGTAAACCTAACCGTAATTGTAACCCCTAACCGTAAACCTAACCGTAATTGTAACCCCTAACCGTAAACCTAACCGTAATTGTAACCCCTAACTGTAAACCTAACCGTAATTGTAACCCCTAACTGTAAACCTAACCACTAAGCCTAAAATAGCTATTGTCTTAATGTGGACATGTCCCCATGATGGAGAATTTCCACAAGGACAGTAATACACACACACACACACACACACACACACACACACACACACACACACACACACACACACACACACACACACACACACACACACACACACACACACACACACACACACACACACACACACACACATATATTTATGGATATTTCATTCCCTTTTCCCATGCATGTATAATTAGCTACAGCTATTTCTAAACCAGAGACTCCACACTAATCCACACTCCTCTAGAGCTACATCAGACCCCTAGTCAGCGGAGTGTGTGTGTGTTGTCCCTAATCCACACTCCTCTAGAGCTACATCAGACCCCTAGTCAGCGGAGTGTGTGTGTGTTGTCCCTAATCCACAGTCCTCTAGAGCTACATCAGACCCCTAGTCAGCGGAGTGTGTGTGTGTTGTCCCTAATCCACACTCCTCTAGAGCTACATCAGACCCCTAGTCAGCGTAGTGTGTGTGTGTGTTTGTGTGTGTTGTCCCTGGCACAATTAGGCCCTCTCTGTGCTGCTAACCTCAACCTCATGAGCTCAGAGACTGGTCTTCAGCCACAACCGGAGAGGGGGGAGGTGAGAGGGAAGGTGGGGGGAGACGGGAGGGTGGGGGAAACAGGGAGGGTGGGGGGTGCAAGACGGGAGGTGGGGGAGACAGGGTGGGTGGGGGGAGACAGGGAGGGAGAGAGAGGGTGAGGAAAAGAAGTGTGGTAGAAGAGTGAGTGTGTGGAGAGGGAATGTGAAGAGGAGGGAATAGGTGGAATGAAAGAGAGAGAGGACAGGTGGATGGAGAGACGTGGTTTGAGTTGGGATGACTTGGTGGTTAACTACAAAGGCCTCTTTGCCTGTTTCACTTGGAGAGAGTCAGAGAGGGAGGACAGGGGGAGAGACTCTTCACAGCTCACCACAGAGTAAATGTATGCCAACCAGACTGGACTGGAAAAACAAGTCTCTCTCTCTCCTCTCCCGCCATCTCTCTCTCCTCCTCTCCCACCATCTCTCTCCCTCCTCTCCCACCATCTCTCTCCCTCCTCTCCCACTATCTCTCTCTCTCCCTCCTCTCCCACCATCTCTCTCTCCTCCTCTCCCACCATCTCTCTCCCTCCTCTCCCACCATCTCTCTCTCCTCCTCTCCCACCATCTCTCTCCCTCCTCTCCCACCATCTCCTCCTCTCCCACCATCTCTCCCTCCTCTCCCACCATCTCTCCCTCCCCCACTATCTCTCTCCCTCCTCTCCCACCATCTCTCCCTCCTCTCCCACCATCTCTCCTCTCCCACCTCTCTCCCTCCTCTCCCACCATCTCTCTCCCTCCTCTCCCACCATCTCTCCCTCCTCTCCCACCATCTCCTCTCCCACCATCTCTCCTCCTCTCCCACCATCTCTCTCCCTCCTCTCCCACCATCTCTCTCCCTCCTCTCCCACCATCTCCCTCTCTCCTCTCCCTCCCATCTCCTCTCCCACCATCTCTCTCCCTCCTCTCCCCACCATATCTCTCCCTCCTCTCCCACCATCTCTCTCCCTCCTCTCCCACCATCCTCTCTCTATCTTCCCTCCTCTCCCACCATCTCTCTCTCCTCCTCTCCCACCATCTCTCCCTCCTCTCCCACCATCTCTCTTTCCCTCCTCTCCCACTATCTCTCTCCCTCCTCTCCCACCATCTCCCTCCTCTCCTCTCCCACCATCATCTCTCTCCTCCTCTCCCACCATCTCTCTCCCTCCTCTCCCATCTCTCTCCCTCCTCTCCCACCCTCCTCTCCCACCATCTCTCTCCCTCCTCTCCCACCATCTCTCTCCTCCTCTCCCACCATCTCTCTCCTCTCCCCATCCTCTCCCTCCTCTCCCACCATCTCTCCCTCCTCTCCCACCATCTCTTCCTCCTCTCCCACCATCTCTCTCCCTCCTCTCCCCTCCTCTCCCACCATCTCTCCCTCCTCTCCCACCATCTCTCTCCCTCCTCTCCCACCATCTCTCTCCCTCCTCTCCCACCATCTCTCTCCCTCCTCTCCCACCCACCATCTCTCTCTCCTCCTCTCCTCTCCCACCTCTCTCTCCCTCCTCTCCCACCATCTCCCACCATCTCTCCCCTCCTCTCCCACCATCTCTCTCTCCCTCCTCTCCCACCATCTCTCTCTCCCTCCTCTCCCACCATCTCTCTCCCTCCTCTCCCACCATCTCTCTCCCTCCTCTCCCACCATCTCTCTCCCTCCTCTCCCACCATCTCTCTCCCTCCTCTCCCACTATCTCTCTCCCTCCTCTCCCACCATCTCTCTCCCTCCTCTCCCACCATCTCTCTCCCTCCTCTCCCACCATCTCTCTCCCTCCTCTCCCACCATCTCTCCCCTCCTCTCCCACCTATCTCTCTCCCTCCTCTCCCACCATCTCTCTCTCCTCCTCTCCCACCATCTCTCTCTTTCCTCCTCTCCCACTATCTCTCTCCCTCCTCTCCCACCATCTCTCTCTCCTCCTCTCCCACCATCTCTCTCTTTCCCTCCTCTCCCACTATCTCTCTCCCTCCTCTCCCACCATCTCTCTCTTTCCCTCCTCTCCCCTCTCTTCCTCCTCTCCCACCATCTCTCTCTTTCCCTCCTCTCCCACTCCCACCATCTCTCTCCCTCCTCTCCCACCATCTCTCTCCTCCTCTCCCACCATCTCTTCCTCCTCTCCCATCTCTCTCCCTCCTCTCCCCATCTCTTCCTCCTCTCCCACCATCTCTCTCCCTCCTCTCCCACCATCTCTCTCTCCTCCTCTCCCACCATCTCTCTCTTTCCCTCCCTCCCACTCCCACCATCTCTCTTTCCCTCCTCTCCCACCATCTCTCTCCCTCCTCTCCCACCATCTCTTCCTCCTCTCCCACCATCTCTCTCCCTCCTCTCCCACTATCTCTCTCCCTCCCAACAAAGTCTCTCTCCCTCCTCTCCCACCATCTCTCTCCCTCCCAACAAAGTCTCTCTCCCTCCTCTCCCACCATCTCTCTCCCTCCTCTCCCACCATCTCTCTCCCTCCTCTCCCACCCTCTCTCTCCCTCCCTCTCCCACCTCCACCTCCTCTCTCTCTCTCCCTCCTCTCCCACCATCTCTCTCTCCCTCCTCTCCCACCATCTCTCTCCCTCCTCTCCCACCATCTCTCCCACCCCTCCTCCTCCCACCATCTCTCTCTCCCTCCTCTCCCCCCTCTCCCTCCTCTCCCACCTCTCTCTCCCTCTCTCCCACCATCTCTCTCCCTCCTCTCCCACCATCCTCTCCCACCTCTCTCCTCTCCCACCATCTCTCTCCCTCCTCTCCCACCATCTCTCTCTCCCTCCTCTCCCACCATCTCTCTCTCCCTCCTCTCCCACCATCTCTCTCCCTCCTCTCCCACCATCTCTCTCTCTCCTCTCCCACCATCTCTCTCCCTCCTCTCCCACCATCTCTCTCCCTCCTCTCCCACCATCTCTCTCTCCTCTCTTCATTCTCCACTCGGGGACTCTTCTCTTCCTTCTCTCCTCTCTGCTGTCAGAGATGGAGAGAGATTTGAAGAGAGACGAAGAGGGTAATAATTTGATTTGATTCTGTAATTAGAAGAGCACATTCAGGGCCAAGAGACTGGAGAGAAAGAGAGAGGAGAGGAGGAGGGGAGAGAAAGAGAGAGATACTACTGGAGTGTGTGGAGAGAGAGGAGAGGAGGAGGGGAGAGAGAGAGACTACTGGAGTGTGTGGAGAGAGAGGAGAGGAGGAGGGGAGAGAGAGAGACTGCTGGAGTGTGTGGAGAGAGAGGAGAGGAGGAGGGAGAGAGAGAGACTGCTGGAGTGTGTGGAGAGAGAGGAGAGGAGGAGGGGAGAGAGAGAAAGACTACTAGAGTGTGTGGAGAGAGGAGAGGAGGAGGGAGAGAGAGAGAGATACTACTGGAGTGTGTGGAGAGAGAGGAGAGGAGGGGAGAGAGAGAGCGCGAGACTACTGGAGTGTGTGGAGTGCGAGAAAGAGCGAGGAGAGGAGGAGGGGAGAGAGAGACTACTGGAGTGTGTGGAGAGAGAGAAAGAGAGAGGAGAGGAGGAGGGGAGAGAGAGAAAGAAATTGAGGAGAGGAGGAGAGGATAGAGAGAAAGAGATTGAGGAGAGGACTGTGTGGAGAGAGAGAAAGAGATTGAGGAGAGGAGTGTGTGGAGAGAGAGGAGAGGAGGAGGGGGAGAGAGAGACTACTGGAGTGTGTGGAGAGAGGAGAGGAGGAGGGGAGAGAGAGAGATACTACTGGAGTGTGTGGAGAGAGAGGAGAGGAGGGGAGAGAGAGAGAGCGAGACTGTGAGGAGTGTGTGGAGAGAGAGAAAGAGATTGAGGAGAGGACTGTGGGGAGAGAGAGAAAGAGATTGAGGAGAGAACTGTGTGGAGAGAGAGAAAGAGGTCGAGGAGAGGACTGTGGGGAGAGAGAGAAAGAGATCGAGGAGAGGACTGTGGGGAGAGAGAGAAAGAGATCGAGGAGAGGACTGTGGGGAGAGAGAGAAAGAGATTGAGGAGAGGACTGTGGGGAGAGAGAGAAAGAGATCGAGGAGAGGACTGTGGGGAGAGAGAGAAAGAGATCGAGGAGAGGACTGTGGGGAGAGAGAGAAAGAGATAGAGGAGAGGACTGTGTGGAGAGAGAGAAAGAGATCGAGGAGAGGACTGTGTGGAGAGAGCGAAAGAGATCGAGGAGAGGACTGTGGGGAGAGAGAGAAAGAGATCGAGGAGAGGACTGTGGGGAGAGAGAGAAAGAGATCGAGGAGAGTACTGTGTGGAGAGAGAGAAAGAGATCGAGGAGAGGACTGTGGGGAGAGAGGGAGAGGAAAAAAGGAGGAACGGTGAAGAGATCGAAAGTGTGTGTGAAATCACTGCTCACAGCTGCCCAGCTGTCCTGCCAGCTGGACTCCAGACAGCCTGAGCAGCAGAATGGACAGAATGTTCTAAAGACAAGAGGAAGACATGGACTGACCCGCCCTGCGGAGCCCAGCCAATCACCTTCTTCCACACTCCTCCTTTCCTCCCTCCCTCCTTCTTTCCCCCTCTCTCGCTCCCTGTCTGTCCTATGAAGGGGGAAGTACACATGTCCCCAGGGACCATGTAGAAGAGGGCTCCCCGTCCTGGGCAGGGAGAGCAGACTGGCTAGCCACTGTGGCAGGAGCTTCATGATGGAACTGATAGGGGCGACCTGTCTAGAGTAGAGGCACTGCACAGTGGGGGGGGATTGTTCTCCGTCGCTGGGCCTTACGGTTCTCCTCTGGGTCTCTCCTTCTCCAGCTCTGGCTGATCTTCACACTGCTTTGAGTCTCAAACATAAACAAAATTTGGAGGGAGGGGAGTGCCTCTACTCTGGGGGAGGGAGGGAGAGAGGGAGAGGGGGAGAGAGAGCTCTCCATACATCATCAAATTCAAAACTATTAGATCAAAAAAAGAAGTTTGCTATAAACAGCTTGACATGAAAACCCATATTGAGGATTCATCTGCTCTCCCTCCCTCTCCCTCTCTCTCTCTGCTCTCCCTCCCTCTCCCTCTCTCTCTCTGCTCTCCCTCCCTCTCCCTCTCTCTCTCTGCTCTCCCTCCCTCTCCCTCTCTCTCTCTGCTCTCCCTCCCTCTCCCTCTCTCTCTCTGCTCTCCCTCCCTCTCTCTCTCTCTCTCTCTCTCTCGCTCTCTCCTTTTTTTCTCTTCTCTCTCTCTCTCCACTTTCTCTCTCTCTCTCTCTCTCTCTCTCTCTCTCTCTCTCTCTCTCTCTCTCTCTCTCTCTCTCTCCCTTTCTTTCTCTCTCCACTTTCTCTCTCACTCTCTCTCCACTTTCTTTCTCTCTCCACTTTCTCTCTCTCTCTCCACTTTCTGTCTCTCTCTCTCTCCACTTTCTCTCTCTCTCTCGCTCTCTCCACTTTCTCTCTCTCTCCACTTTCTCTCTCTCTCTCTCCACTTTCTTTCTCTCTCCACTTTCTCTCTTTCTCTCTCTCTCTCTCTCTCTCTCTCTCTCTCTCTCTCTCTCTCTCTCTCTCTCTCTCTCTCCACTTTCTTTCTCTCTCCACTTTCTCTCTCTCCACTTTCTGTCTCTCTCTCCACTTTCTTTCTCTCTCTCTACTTTCTCTCTCTCTCTCTCTCTCTCGCTCCACTTTCTGTCTATCTCTCTCCACTTTCTTTCTCTCTCTCCACTTTCTCTCTCTCTCTCTCCACTTCCTTTCTCTCTCCACTTTCTCTCTCTCCACTTTCTGTCTATCTCTCTCCACTTTTTTTCTCTCTCTCCACTTTCTCTCTCTCTCCACTTTCTCTCCCGTTGTCCCAGTTGTGTGCTTCTCTAGCCCAGTATAAGTGGCACCAGACAGCCCTTATAAGGAATGGTTAGATCATTGGCCCCGGCCACGCCGTTACTAAAACAGAACCGTGTGTGTGTGTGTGCGTGTGTGTGTTTGTGTGTGTGTGTGTGTGTGTGTGTGTGTGTGTGTGTGTGTGTGTGTGTGTGTGTGTGTGTGTGTGTGTGTGTGTGTGTGTGTGTGTGTGTGTGTGTGTGTGTGTGTGTGTGTGTGTGTGTGTGTGTGTGTGTGTGTGTGTGTGTGTGTGTGTGTGTGTGTGTGTGTGTGTGTGTGTGTGTGTGTGTGTGTGTGTGTGTGTGTGTGTGTGTGTGTGTGTGTGTGTGTGTGTGTGTGTGTGTGTGTGTGTGTGTGTGTGTGTGTGTGTGTGTGTGTGTGTGTGTGTG
>NW_026284340.1:0-42167 GCF_023373465.1 Oncorhynchus keta
ATACTGTCTCTATTATATTTATGACAGATCAGCGAGATCTACTGTCTCTGCTATATTATGACAGACCAGATAGATCTACTGTCTCTATTATATTATGACAGACCAGCTAGATCTACTGTCTCTATTATTCTATGACAGACCAGGTAGATCTACTGTATCTATTATATTATGACAGACCAGGTAGATCTACTGTCTCTATTATAATATGAAAGACCAGCTAGATCTACTGTCTCATATTATGACAGAACAGCTAGATCTACTGTCTCTATTCTATTATGAAAGACCAGCTAGATGTACTGTCTCTATTATAATATGACAGACCAGCTAGATCTACTGTCTCCATTATAATATGACAGACCAGCTAGATCTACTGTCTCTATTATATTATGACAGACCAGCGACATCTACTGTGTCCATTATAATATGATAGACCAGCTAAATCTACTGTCTCTATTATATTATGACAGACCAGCTAGATCTACTGTCTCTATTATAATATGACAGACCAGCGAGATCAACTGTCTGTATTATAATATGACAGACCAGCTCGATCTACTGTCTCTATTATAATGTGACAGACCAGCTAGATCTACTATCTCTATTCTATTATGACAGACCAGCTAGATCTACTGTCCCCATTATAATATGACAGACCAGCTAGATCTACTGTCTCTATTATAATATGACAGACCAGCTAGATATACTGTCTCATATTATGACAGAACAGCTAGATCTACTGTCTCTATTATAATATGACAGACCAGCTAGATCTACTGTCTCTATTATAATATGACAGACCAGCTCGATCTACTGTCTCTATTATAACATGAAAGGCCAGCTCGATCTACTGTCTCTATTATTTTATGACAGATCAGCTAGATCTACTGTCTCTATCATAATTTGGCAGACCAGCGAGATATACTGTCTCTATTATATTATGACAGACCAGCTAGATCTACTGTCTCTATTATAATTTGACAGACCAGCTAGATATACTGTCTCTATTATATTGGGCCATGACAGACCAGCCAGATCTACTGCTTCTATATAATTTGACAGACCAGCTAGATATACTGTCTCTATTATAATTTTACACTGAAGCAGATATAATGTCTCTACATATTGCGACATAATGTTAGACTCACTGTATCTATTATTTTATGACAGACCGGTAGATCTACTGTCTCTGCTATATTATGACAGACCAGCTAGATCTACTGTATCTATTATAATTTGACAGACCAGCTAGATATACTGTCTCTATTTATATTATGACAGACCAGCTAGATCTACTGCCTCTATTATAATATGACGGACCAGCTAGATCTACTGTCTCTATTATTCTATGACAGACCAGGTAGATCTACTGTAGCTATTATATTATGACAGACCAGGTAGATCTAATGTCTCATATTATGACAGAACAGCTCGATCTACTGTCTCTATTCTATTATGACAGACCAGCGAGATCTACTGTCTCTATTATAATATGACAGACCAGCAAAATCTACTGTCTCTATTAGATTATGACAGTCCAGGTAGATCTACTGTCTCTATTCTATTATGACAGACCAGCAAGATCTACTGTCTCTATTATAATATGAAAGACCAGCGAGATCTACTGTCTCATATTATGACAGAACAGCTCGATCTACTGTCTCTATTCTATTATGACAGACCAGCGAGATCTACTGTCTCTATTATAATATGGCAGACCAGCTAGATCTACAGTCTCTATTATATTATGACAGACCAGCTAGATCTACTGTCTCTATTATAATTTGACAGACCAGCTAGATATACTGTTTCTATTATAATTTCACAGACCAGCTAGATATACTGTCTCTATTATAATTTGACAGACCAGCTAGATATACTGTCTCTATTATATATTATGACAGACCAGCTAGATCTACTGTTTCTATTATAACATGAAAGACCAGCTCGATCTACTGTCTCTATTATTTTTTGACAGATCAGCTAGATCTACTGTCTCTATCATAATTTGACAGACCAGCGAGATATACTGTCTCTATTATATTATGACAGACCAGCTAGATCTACTGTTTCTATTATAACATGAAAGACCAGCTCGATCTACTGTCTCTATTATTTTATGACAGATCAGCGAGATCTACTGTCTCTGCTATATTATGACAGACCAGCTAGATCTACTGTCTCTATTATAATATGACAGACCAGCTAGATCTACTGTCTCTATTATTCTATGACAGACCAGGTAGATCTACTGTATCTATTATATTATGACAGACCAGGTAGATCTACTGTCTCTATTATAATATGAAAGACCAGCTAGATCTACTGTCTCATATTATGACAGAACAGCTAGATCTACTGTCTCTATTCTATTATGACAGACCAGCTAGATGTACTGTCTCTATTATAATATGACAGACCAGCTAGATCTACTGTCTCCATTATAATATGACAGACCAGCTAGATCTACTGTCTCTATTATATTATGACAGACCAGCGACATCTACTGTGTCCATTATAATATGATAGACATGCTAAATCTACTGTCTCTATTATATTATGACAGACCAGCTAGATCTACTGTCTCTATTATAATATGACAGACCTGCGAGATCAACTGTCTGTATTATAATATGACAGACCAGCTCGATCTACTGTCTCTATTATAATGTGACAGACCAGCTAGATCTACTATCTCTATTCTATTATGACAGACCAGCTAGATCTACTGTCCCCATTATAATATGACAGACCAGCTAGATCTACTGTCTCTATTATAATATGACAGACCAGCTAGATATACTGTCTCATATTATGACAGAACAGCTAGATCTACTGTCTCTATTATAATATGACAGACCAGCTAGATCTACTGTCTCTATTATAATATGACAGACCAGCTCGATCTACTGTCTCTATTATAACATGAAAGGCCAGCTCGATCTACTGTCTCTATTATTTTATGACAGATCAGCTAGATCTACTGTCTCTATCATAATTTGGCAGACCAGCGAGATATACTGTCTCTATTATATTATGACAGACCAGCTAGATCTACTGTCTCTATTATAATTTGACAGACCAGCTAGATATACTGTCTCTATTATATTATGACAGACCAGCTAGATCTACTGTTTCTATTATAATTTGACAGACCAGCTAGATATACTGTCTCTATTATAATTTGACAGACCAGCTAGATATACTGTCTCTATTATATTATGACAGACCAGCTAGATCTACTGACTCTATCATAATTTGACAGACCAGCGAGATATACTGTCTCTATTATATTACTTGACAGACCAGCTAGATCTACTGTTTCTATTATAACATGAAAGACCCAGCTCGATCTACTGTCTCTATTATTTTTATGACAGATCAGCTAAATCTACTGTCTCTGCTATATTATGACAGACCAGGTAGATCTACTGTCTCTATTATAATATGAAAGACCAGCTAGATCTACTGTCTCATATTATGACAGAACAGCTAGATCTACTGTCTCTATTCTATTATGACAGACAGCTAGATCTACTGTCCCATTATAATATGACAGACCAGCTAGATCTACTGTCTCTATTATAATATGACAGACCAGCTGATATAATGTCTCATATTATGACAGAACAGCTAGATCTACTGTCTCTATTCTATTATGACAGACCAGCTAGATCTACTGTCCCCATTATAATATGACAGACCAGCTAGATCTACTGTCTCTATTATAATATGACAGACCAGCTAGATATAATGTCTCATATTATGACAGAACAGCTAGATCTACTGTCTCTATTATAATATGACAGACCAGGTAGATCTACTGTTTCTATTATAACATGAAAGACCAGGTAGATCTACTGTCTCTATTATATTATGACAGACCAGCTAGATCTACTGTTTCTATTATAACATGAAAGACCAGCTTGATCTACTGTCTCTATTATTTTATGACAGATCAGCTAGATCTACTGTCTCTATCATAATTTGGCAGACCAGCTAGATATACTGTCTCTATTATATTATGACAGACCAGCTAGATCTACTGTCTCTATTATAATTTGACAGACCAGCTAGATATACTGTCTCTATTATATTATGACAGACCAGCTAGATCTACTGTTTCTATTATAATTTGACAGACCAGCTAGATATACTGTCTCTATTATAATTTGACAGACCAGCTATATATACTGTCTCTATTATATTATGACAGACCAGCTAGATCTACTGTCTCATATTATGACAGAACAGCTAGATCTACTGTCTCTATTCTATTATGACAGACCAGCTAGATGTACTGTCTCTATTATAATATGACATACCAGCTAGATCTACTGTCTCCATTATAATATGACAGACCAGCTAGATCTACTGTCTCTATTATATTATGACAGACCAGCGACATCTACTGTGTCCATTATAATATGATAGACCAGCTAAATCTACTGTCTCTATTATATTATGACAGACCAGCTAGATCTACTGTCTCTATTATAATATGACAGACCAGCGAGATCAACTGTCTGTATTATAATATGACAGACCAGCTCGATCTACTGTCTCTATTATAATGTGACAGATCAGCTAGATCTACTATCTCTATTCTATTATGACAGACCAGCTAGATCTACTGTCCCCATTATAATATGACAGACCAGCTAGATCTACTGTCTCTATTATAATATGACAGACCAGCTAGATATACTGTCTCATATTATGACAGAACAGCTAGATCTACTGTTTCTATTATAATATGACAGACCAGCTAGATCTACTGTCTCTATTATATTATGAAAGACCAGGTAGATCTACTGTTCTATTATAACATGAGAAAGACCAGGTAGATCTACTGTCTCTATTATAATATGACAGACCAGCTCGATCTACTGTCTCTATTATAACATGAAAGACCAGCTCGATCTACTGTCTCTATTATTTTATGACAGATCAGCTAGATCTACTGTCTCTATCATAATTTGGCAGACCAGCGAGATATACTGTCTCTATTATATTATGACAGACCAGCTAGATCTACTGTCTCTATTATAATTTGACAGACCAGCTAGATATACTGTCTCTATTATATTATGACAGACCAGCTAGATCTACTGTTTCTATTATAATTTGACAGACCAGCTAGATATACTGTCTCTATTATAATTTGACAGACCAGCTAGATATACTGTCTCTATTATATTATGACAGACCAGCTAGATCTACTGTCTCTATCATAATTTGACAGACCAGCGAGATATACTGTCTCTATTATATTATGACAGACCAGCTAGATCTACTGTTTCTATTATAACATGAAAGACCAGCTCGATCTACTGTCTCTATTATTTTACGACAGATCAGCTAGATCTACTGTCTCTGCTATATTATGACAGACCAGGTAGATCTACTGTCTCTATTATAATATGAAAGACCAGCTAGATCTACTGTCTCATATTATGACAGAACAGCTAGATCTACTGTCTCTATTCTATTATGACAGACCAGCTAGATCTACTGTGCCCATTATAATATGACAGACCAGCTAGATCTACTGTCTCTATTATATTATGACAGACCAGCGACATCTACTGTGTCCATTATAATATGATAGACCAGCTAAATCTACTGTCTCTATTATATTA
The DNA here is from genome assembly GCF_023373465.1 of Oncorhynchus keta. NCBI lineage: Eukaryota > Metazoa > Chordata > Actinopteri > Salmoniformes > Salmonidae > Oncorhynchus > Oncorhynchus keta. The sequence continues at coordinate 5,640 of NW_026284340.1, forward strand.
TGACAGACCAGCTAGATCTACTGTCTCTATTATAATATGACAGACCAGCGAGATCAACTGTCTGTATTATAATATGACAGACCAGCTCGATCTACTGTCTCTATTATAATGTGACAGACCAGCTAGATCTACTATCTCTATTCTATTATGACAGACCAGCTAGATCTACTGTCCCCATTATAATATGACAGACCAGCTAGATCTACTGTCTCTATTATAATATGACAGACCAGCTAGATATACTGTCTCATATTATGACAGAACAGCTAGATCTACTGTCTCTATTATAATATGACAGACCAGCTAGATCTACTGTCTCTGTTATATTATGAAAGACCAGGTAGATCTACTGTTTCTATTATAACATGAAAGACCAGGTAGATCTACTGTCTCTATTATAATATGACAGACCAGCTCGATCTACTGTCTCTATTATAACATGAAAGACCAGCTCGATCTACTGTCTCTATTATTTTATGACAGATCAGCTAGATCTACTGTCTCTATCATAATTTGGCAGACCAGCGAGATATACTGTCTCTATTATATTATGACAGACCAGCTAGATCTACTGTCTCTATTATAATTTGACAGACCAGCTAGATATACTGTCTCTATTATATTATGACAGACCAGCTAGATCTACTGTTTCTATTATAATTTGACAGACCAGCTAGATATACTGTCTCTATTATAATTTGACAGACCAGCTAGATATACTGTCTCTATTATATTATGACAGACCAGCTAGATCTACTGTCTCTATCATAATTTGACAGACCAGCGAGATATACTGTCTCTATTATATTATGACAGACCAGCTAGATCTACTGTTTCTATTATAACATGAAAGACCAGCTCGATCTACTGTCTCTATTATTTTATGACAGATCAGCTAGATCTACTGTCTCTGCTATATTATGACAGACCAGGTAGATCTACTGTCTCTATTATAATATGAAAGACCAGCTAGATCTACTGTCTCATATTATGACAGAACAGCTAGATCTACTGTCTCTATTCTATTATGACAGACCAGCTAGATCTACTGTCCCCATTATAATATGACAGACCAGCTAGATCTACTGTCTCTATTATAATATGACAGACCAGCTAGATATACTGTCTCATATTATGACAGAACAGCTAGATCTACTGTCTCTATTATAATATGACAGACCAGGTAGATCTACTGTTTCTATTATAACATGAAAGACCAGGTAGATCTACTGTCTCTATTATATTATGACAGACCAGCTAGATCTACTGTTTCTATTATAACATGAAAGACCAGCTCGATCTACTGTCTCTATTATTTTATGACAGATCAGCTAGATCTACTGTCTCTATCATAATTTGGCAGACCAGCTAGATATACTGTCTCTATTATATTATGACAGACCAGCTAGATCTACTGTCTCTATTATAATTTGACAGACCAGCTAGATATACTGTCTCTATTATATTATGACAGACCAGCTAGATCTACTGTTTATATTATAATTTGACAGACCAGCTAGATATACTGTCTCTATTATAATTTGACAGACCAGCTAGATATACTGTCTCTATTATATTATGACAGACCAGCTAGATCTACTGTCTCTATCATAATTTGACAGACCAGCGAGATATACTGTCTCTATTATATTATGACAGACCAGCTAGATCTACTGTTTCTATTATAACATGAAAGGCCAGCTCGATCTACTGTCTCTATTATTTTATGACAGATCAGCTAGATCTACTGTCTCTGCTATATTATGACAGACCAGGTAGATCTACTGTCTCTATTATAATATGAAAGACCAGCTAGATCTACTGTCTCATATTATGACAGAACAGCTAGATCTACTGTCTCTATTCTATTATGACAGACCAGCTAGATGTACTGTCTCTATTATAGTATGACATACCAGCTAGATCTACTGTCTCCATTATAATATGACAGACCAGCTAGATCTACTGTCTCTATTATATTATGACAGACCAGCGACATCTACTGTGTCCATTATAATATGATAGACCAGCTAAATCTACTGTCTCTATTATATTATGACAGACCAGCTAGATCTACTGTCTCTATTATAATATGACAGACCAGCGAGATCAACTGTATGTATTATAATATGACAGACCAGCTCGATCTACTGTCTCTATTATAATGTGACAGACCAGCTAGATCTACTATCTCTATTCTATTATGACAGACCAGCTAGATCTACTGTCCCCATTATAATATGACAGACCAGCTAGATCTACTGTCTCTATTATAATATGACAGACCAGCTAGATATACTGTCTCATATTATGACAGAACAGCTAGATCTACTGTCTCTATTATAATATGACAGACCAGCTAGATCTACTGTCTCTATTATATTATGAAAGACCAGGTAGATCTACTGTTTCTATTATAACATGAAAGAACAGCTCGATCTACTGTCTCTATTATAATATGACAGACCAGCTCGATCTACTGTCTCTATTATAATTTGACAGACCAACTAGATATACTGTCTCTATTATATTATGACAGACCAGCTAGATCTACTGTTTCTATTATAACATGAAAGACCAGCTCGATCTACTGTCTCTATTATTTTATGACAGATCAGCTAGATCTACTGTCTCTATCATAATTTGGCAGACCAGCTAGATATACTGTCTCTATTATATTATGACAGACCAGCTAGATCTACTGTTTCTATTATAACAATAAAGACCAGCTCGATCTACTGTCTCTATTATTTTATGACAGATCAGCTAGATCTACTGTCTCTGCTATATTATGACAGACCAGCTAGATCTACTGTCTCTATTATAATTTGACAGACCAGCTAGATATACTGTCTCTATAATATTATGACAGACCAGCTAGATCTACTGTCTCTATTATAATATGACAGACCAGCTAGATATACTGTCTCATATTATGACAGAACAGCTAGATCTACTGTCTCTATTATAATATGACAGACCAGCTAGATCTACTGTCTCTATTATATTATGAAAGACCAGGTAGATCTACTGTTTCTATTATAACATGAAAGAACAGCTCGATCTACTGTCTCTATTATAATATGACAGACCAGCTCGATCTACTGTCTCTATCATAATTTGGCAGACCAGCTAGATATACTGTCTCTATTATATTATGACAGACCAGCTAGATCTACTGTTTCTATTATAACATGAAAGACCAGCTCGATCTACTGTCTCTATTATTTTATGACAGATCAGCTAGATCTACTGTCTCTGCTATATTATGACAGACCAGCTAGATCTACTGTCTCTATTATAATTTGACAGACCAGCTAGATATACTGTCTCTATTATATTATGACAGACCAGCTAGATCTACTGTCTCTATTATAATATGACAGACCAGCTAGATCTACTGTCTCTATTATTCTATGACAGACCAGCTCGATCTACTGTCTCTATTATATTATGACAGACCAGGTAGATCTACTGTCTCTATTATAATATGAAAGACCAGCTAGATCTACTGTCTCATATTATGACAGAACAGCTAGATCTACTGTCTCTATTCTATTATGACAAACCAGCTAGATGTACTGTCTCTATTATAATATGACAGACCAGCTAGATCTACTGTCTCCATTATAATATGACAGACCAGCTAGATCTACTGTCTCTATTATATTATGACAGACCAGCTAGATCTACTGTTTCTATTATAACATGAAAGACCAGCTCGATCTACTGTCTCTATTATTTTATGACAGATCAGCTAGATCTACTGTCTCTGCTATATTATGACAGACCAGGTAGATCTACTGTCTCTATTATAATATGAAAGACCAGCTAGATCTACTGTCTCATATTATGACAGAACAGCTAGATCTACTGTCTCTATTCTATTATGACAGACCAGCTAGATCTACTGTCCCCATTATAATATGACAGACCAGCTAGATCTACTGTCTCTATTATAATATGACAGACCAGGTAGATCTACTGTTTCTATTATAACATGAAAGACCAGGTAGATCTACTGTCTCTATTATATTATGACAGACCAGCTAGATCTACTGTTTCTATTATAACATGAAAGACCAGCTCGATCTACTGTCTTTATTATTTTATGACAGATCAGCTAGATCTACTGTCTCTATCATAATCTGGCAGACCAGCTAGATATACTGTCTCTATTATATTATGACAGACCAGCTAGATCTACTGTCTCTATTATAATTTGACAGACCAGCTAGATATACTGTCTCTATTATATTATGACAGACCAGCTAGATCTACTGTTTCTATTATAATTTGACAGACCAGCTAGATATACTGTCTCTATTATAATTTGACAGACCAGCTAGATATACTGTCTCTATTATATTATGACAGACCAGCTAGATCTACTGTCTCTATCATAATTTGACAGACCAGCGAGATATACTGTCTCTATTATATTATGACAGACCAGCTAGATCTACTGTTTCTATTATAACATGAAAGACCAGCTCGATCTACTGTCTCTATTATTTTATGACAGATCAGCTAGATCTACTGTCTCTGCTATATTATGACAGATCAGGTAGATCTACTGTCTCTATTATAATATGAAAGACCAGCTAGATCTACTGTCTCATATTATGACAGAACAGCTAGATCTACTGTCTCTATTCTATTATGACAGACCAGCTAGATCTACTGTCTCTATTATAATATGACAGACCAGCGAGATCAACTGTCTGTATTATAATATGACAGACCAACTCGATCTACTGTCTCTATTATAATGTGACAGACCAGCTAGATCTACTATCTCTATTCTATTATGACAGACCAGCTAGATCTACTGTCCCCATTATAATATGACAGACCAGCTAGATCTACTGTCTCTATTATAATATGACAGACCAGCTAGATATACTGTCTCATATTATGACAGAACAGCTAGATCTACTGTCTCTATTATAATATGACAGACCAGCTAGATCTACTGTCTCTATTATATTATGAAAGACCAGGTAGATCTACTGTTTCTATTATAACATGAAAGAACAGCTCGATCTACTGTCTCTATTATAATATGACAGACCAGCTCGATCTACTGTCTCTATTATAATTTGACAGACCAACTAGATATACTGTCTCTATTATATTATGACAGACCAGCTAGATCTACTGTTTCTATTATAACATGAAAGACCAGCTCGATCTACTGTCTCTATTATTTTATGACAGATCAGCTAGATCTACTGTCTCTATCATAATTTGGCAGACCAGCTAGATATACTGTCTCTATTATATTATGACAGACCAGCTAGATCTACTGTTTCTATTATAACATGAAAGACCAGCTCGATCTACTGTCTCTATTATTTTATGACAGATCAGCTAGATCTACTGTCTCTGCTATATTATGACAGACCAGCTAGATCTACTGTCTCTATTATATTATGACAGACCAGCTAGATCTACTGTTTCTATTATAACATGAAAGACCAGCTCGATCTACTGTCTCTATTATTTTATGACAGATCAGCTAGATCTACTGTCTCTGCTATATTATGACAGACCAGCTAGATCTACTGTCTCTATTATAATTTGACAGACCAGCTAGATATACTGTCTCTATTATATTATGACAGACCAGCTAGATCTACTGTCTCTATTATAATATGACAGACCAGCTAGATCTACTGTCTCTATTATTCTATGACAGACCAGGTAGATCTACTGTCTATTATAATATGACAGACCAGCTAGATCTACTGTCTCCATCATAATATGACAGACCAGCTAGATCTACTGTCTCTATTATATTATGACAGACCAGCTAGATCTACTGTTTCTATTATAACATGAAAGACCAGCTCGATCTACTGTCTCTATTATTTTATGACAGATCAACTAGATCTACTGTCTCTATCATAATTTGACAGACCAGGGAGATATACTGGCTCTATTATATTATGACAGACCAGCTAGATCTACTGTTTCTATTATAACATGAAAGACCAGCTCGATCTACTGTCTCTATTATTTTATGACAGATCAGCTAGATCTACTGTCTCTGCTATATTATGACAGACCAGCTAGATCTACTGTCTCTATTATAATTTGACAGACCAGGGAGATATACTGGCTCTATTATATTATGACAGACCAGCTAGATCTACTGTTTCTATTATAACATGAAAGACCAGCTCGATCTACTGTCTCTATTATAATATGACAGACCAGCTAGATATACTGTCTCATATTATGACAGAACAGCTAGATCTACTGTCTCTATTATAATATGACAGACCAGCTAGATCTACTGTCTCTATTATATTATGAAAGACCAGGTAGATCTACTGTTTCTATTATAACATGAAAGAACAGCTCGATCTACTGTCTCTATTATAATATGACAGACCAGCTCGATCTACTGTCTCTATTATAATTTGACAGACCAACTAGATATACTGTCTCTATTATATTATGACAGACCAGCTAGATCTACTGTTTCTATTATAACATGAAAGACCAGCTCGATCTACTGTCTCTATTATTTTATGACAGATCAGCTAGATCTACTGTCTCTATCATAATTTGGCAGACCAGCTAGATCTACTGTCTCTATTATAATATGACAGACCAGCTAGATATACTGTCTCATATTATGACAGAACAGCTAGATCTACTGTCTCTATTATAATATGACAGACCAGCTAGATCTACTGTCTCTATTATATTATGAAAGACCAGGTAGATCTACTGTTTCTATTATAACATGAAAGAACAGCTCGATCTACTGTCTCTATTATAATATGACAGACCAGCTCGATCTACTGTCTCTATTATAATTTGACAGACCAACTAGATATACTGTCTCTATTATATTATGACAGACCAGCTAGATCTACTGTTTCTATTATAACATGAAAGACCAGCTCGATCTACTGTCTCTATTATTTTATGACAGATCAGCTAGATCTACTGTCTCTATCATAATTTGGCAGACCAGCTAGATATACTGTCTCTATTATATTATGACAGACCAGCTAGATCTACTGTTTCTATTATAACATGAAAGACCAGCTCGATCTACTGTCTCTATTATTTTATGACAGATCAGCTAGATCTACTGTCTCTGCTATATTATGACAGACCAGCTAGATCTACTGTCTCTATTATATTATGACAGACCAGCTAGATCTACTGTTTCTATTATAACATGAAAGACCAGCTCGATCTACTGTCTCTATTATTTTATGACAGATCAGCTAGATCTACTGTCTCTGCTATATTATGACAGACCAGCTAGATCTACTGTCTCTATTATAATTTGACAGACCAGCTAGATATACTGTCTCTATTATATTATGACAGACCAGCTAGATCTACTGTCTCTATTATAATATGACAGACCAGCTAGATCTACTGTCTCTATTATTCTATGACAGACCAGGTAGATCTACTGTATCTATTATAATATGACAGACCAGCTAGATCTACTGTCTCCATCATAATATGACAGACCAGCTAGATCTACTGTCTCTATTATATTATGACAGACCAGCTAGATCTACTGTTTCTATTATAACATGAAAGACCAGCTCGATCTACTGTCTCTATTATTTTATGACAGATCAACTAGATCTACTGTCTCTATCATAATTTGACAGACCAGGGAGATATACTGGCTCTATTATATTATGACAGACCAGCTAGATCTACTGTTTCTATTATAACATGAAAGACCAGCTCGATCTACTGTCTCTATTATTTTATGACAGATCAGCTAGATCTACTGTCTCTGCTATATTATGACAGACCAGCTAGATCTACTGTCTCTATTATAATTTGACAGACCAGGGAGATATACTGGCTCTATTATATTATGACAGACCAGCTAGATCTACTGTTTCTATTATAACATGAAAGACCAGCTCGATCTACTGTCTCTATTATTTTATGACAGATCAGCTAGATCTACTGTCTCTGCTATATTATGACAAACCAGCTAGATCTACTGTCTCTATTATAATTTGACAGACCTGCTAGATATACTGTCTCTATTATATTATGACAGACCAGCTAGATCTACTGTCTCTATTATAATATGACAGACCAGCTAGATCTACTGTCTCTATTATTCTATGACAGACCAGGTAGATCTACTGTATCTATTATATTATGACAGACCAGGTAGATCTACTGTCTCTATTATAATATGAAAGACCAGCTAGATCTACTGTCTCATATTATGACAGAAAAGCTAGATCTACTGTCTCTATTCTATTATGACAGACCAGCTAGATGTACTGTCTCTATTATAATATGACAGACCAGCTAGATCTACTGTCTCCATTATAATATGACAGACCAGCTAGATCTACTGTCTCTATTATATTATGACAGACCAGCTAGATCTACTGTTTCTATTATAACATGAAAGACCAGCTCGATCTACTGTCTCTATTATTTTATGACAGATCAGCTAGATCTACTGTCTCTATCATAATTTGACAGACCAGCGAGATATACTGTCTCTATTATATTATGACAGACCAGCTAGATCTACTGTTTCTATTATAACATGAAAGACCAGCTCGATCTACTGTCTCTATTATTTTATGACAGATCAACTAGATCTACTGTCTCTGCTATATTATGACAGACCAGCTAGATCTACTGTCTCTATTATAATTTGACAGACCAGCTAGATATACTGTCTCTATTATATTATGACAGACCAGCTAGATCTACTGTCTCTATTATAATATGACAGACCAGCTAGATCTACTGTCTCTATTATTCTATGACAGACCAGGTACATCTACTGTATCTATTATATTTTGACAGACCAGGTAGATCTACTGTCTCTATTATAATATGAAAGACCAGCTAGATCTACTGTCTCATATTATAACAGAACAGCTAGATCTACTGTCTCTATTCTATTATGACAGACCAGCTAGATGTACTGTCTCTATTATAATATGACAGACCAGCTAGATCCACTGTCTCCATTATAATATGACAGACCAGCTAGATCTACTGTCTCTATTATATTATGACAGACCGGCTCGATCTACTGTCTCTATTCTATTATGACAGACCAGCTAGATGTACTGTCTCTATTATAATATGACAGACCAGCTAGATCTACTGTCTCCATTATATAATATGACAGACCAGCGAGATATACTGTCTCTATTATATTATGACAGACCAGCTAGATCTACTGTTTCTATTATAACATGAAAGACCAGCTCGATCTACTGTCTCTATTATTTTATGACAGATCAACTAGATCTACTGTCTCTGCTATATTATGACAGACCAGCTAGATCTACTGTCTCTATTATAATTTGACAGACCAGCTAGATATACTGTCTCTATTATATTATGACAGACCAGCTAGATCTACTGTCTCTATTATTCTATGACAGACCAGGTAGATCTACTGTATCTATTATATTATGACAGACCAGGTAGATCTACTGTCTCTATTATAATATGAAAGACCAGCTAGATCTACTGTCTCATATTATGACAGAACAGCTAGATCTACTGTCTCTATTCTATTATGACAGACCAGCTAGATGTACTGTCTCTATTATAATATGACAGACCTGCTAGATCTACTGTCTCTATTATATTATGACAGACCAGCTCGATCTACTGTCTCTATTATAATGTGACAGACCAGCTAGATCTACTATCTCTATTCTATTACGACAGACCAGCTAGATCTACTGTCTCTATTATAATATGACAGACCAGCTAGATATACTGTCTCATATTATGACAGAACAGCTAGATCTACTGTCTCTATTATAATATGACAGACCAGCTAGATCTACTGTCTCTATTATATTATGACAGACCAGGTAGATCTACTGTTTCTATTATAACATGAAAGAACAGCTCGATCTACTGTCTCTATTATAATATGACAGACCAGCTCGATCTACTGTCTCTATTATAATTTGACAGACCAGCTAGATATACTGTCTCAATTATATTATGACAGACCAGCTAGATCTACTGTTTCTATTATAACATGAAAGACCAGCTCGATCTACTGTCTCTATTATTTTATGACAGATCAGCGAGATCTACTGTCTCTATCATAATTTGACAGACCAGCTAGATATACTGTCTCTATTATATTATGACAGACCAGCTAGATCTACTGTTTCTATTATAACATGAAAGACCAGCTCGATCTACTGTCTATCTACTGTCTCTGCTATATTATGACAGACCAGCTAGATCTACTGTCTCTATTATAATTTGACAGACCAGCTAGATATACTGTCTCTATTATATTATGACAGACCAGCTCGATCTACTGTCTCTATTATAATGTGACAGACCAGCTAGATCTACTATCTCTATTCTATTATAACAGACCAGCTAGATCTACTGTCTCCATTATAACATGATAGACCAGCTAGATCTACTGTCTCTATTATTTTATGACAGACCAGCTAGATCTACTGTCTCTATTATAATATGACAGACCAAATAGATCAACTGTCTGTATTATAATATGACAGACCAGCTAGATCTAATGTCTCTATTATAATGTGACAGACCAGCTAGATCTACTGTCTCATATTATGACAGAACAGCTAGATCTACTGTCTCTATTCTATTATGACAGACCAGCTAGATGTACTGTCTCTATTATAATATGACAGACCAGCTAGATCTACTGTCTCCATTATAATATGACAGACCAGCTAGATCTACTGTCTCTATTATATTATGACAGACCAGCTAGATCTACTGTCTCTATTATATTATGACAGACCAGGTAGATCTACTGTTTCTATTATAACATGAAAGAACAGCTCGATCTACTGTCTCTATTATAATATGACAGACCAGCTCGATCTACTGTCTCTATTATAATATGACAGACCAGCTAGATCTACTGTCTCTATTATATTATGACAGACCAGCTCGATCTACTGTCTCTATTATAATGTGACAGACCAGCTAGATCTACTATCTCTATTCTATTATGACAGACCAGCTAGATCTACTGTCCCCAAATATAATATGACAGACCAGCTAGATCTACTGTCTCTATTATAATATGACAGACCAGCTAGATCTACTGTCTCATATTATGACAGAACAGCTAGATCTACTGTCTCTATTATAATATGACAGACCAGCTAGATCTACTGTCTCTATTATATTATGACAGACCAGGTAGATCTACTGTTTCTATTATAACATGAAAGAACAGCTCGATCTACTGTCTCTATTATAATATGACAGACCAGCTCGATCTACTGTCTCTATTATAATTTGACAGACCAGCTAGATATACTGTCTCTATTATATTATGACAGACCAGCTAGATCTACTGTTTCTATTATAACATGAAAGACCAGCTCGATCTACTGTCTCTATTATTTTATGACAGATCAGCTAGATCTACTGTCTCTATCATAATTTGACAGACCAGCTAGATATACTGTCTCTATTATATTATGACAGACCAGCTAGATCTACTGTTTCTATTATAACATGAAAGACCAGCTCGATCTACTGTCTCTATTATTTTATGACAGATCAGCTAGATCTACTGTCTCTGCTATATTATGACAGACCAGCTAGATCTACTGTCTCTATTATAATTTGACAGACCAGCTAGATGTACTGTCTCTATTATATTATGACAGACCAGCTCGATCTACTGTCTCTATTATAATGTGACAGACCAGCTATATCTACTATCTCTATTCTATTATGACAGACCAGCTAGATCTACTGTCCCCATTATAATATGACAGACCAGCTAGATCTACTGTCTCTATTATAATATGACAGACCAGCTAGATATACTGTCTCATATTATGACAGAACAGCTAGATCTACTGTCTCTATTATAATATGACAGACCAGCTAGATCTACTGTCTCTATTATATTATGACAGACCAGGTAGATCTACTGTTTCTATTATAACATGAAAGAACAGCTCGATCTACTGTCTCTATTATTTTATGACAGATCAGCTAGATCTACTGTCTCTATCATATTATGACAGACCAGCTAGATCTACTGTCTCTATTATATTATGACAGACCAGGTAGATCTACTGTCTCTGCTATATTATGACAGACCAGCTAGATCTACTGTCTCTATTATAATGTGACAGACCAGCTAGATATACTGTCTCTATTATAATTTGACAGACCAGCTAGATATACTGTCTCTATTATATTATGACAGACCAGCAAGATCTACTGCCTCTATTATAATATGACAGACCAGCTAGATCTACTGTATCTATATTATTCTATGACAGACCAGGTAGATCTACTGTATCTATTATATTATGATAGACCAGGTAGATCTACAGTCTCTATTAGAATATGAAAGACCAGCTAGATCTACTGTCTCATATTATGACAGAACAGCTAGATCTACTGTCTCCATTATAATATGACAGACCAACTCGATCTACTGTCTCTATTCTATTATGACAGACCAGCGAGATCTACTGTCTCTATTATAATATGACAGACCAGCAAAATCTACTGTCTCTATTAGATTATGACGGACCAGGTAGATCTACTGTCTCTATTCTATTATGACAGACCAGCGAGATCTACTGTCTCTATTATAATATGAAAGACCAGCGAGATCTACTGTCTCATATTATGACAGAACAGCTAGATCTACTGTCTCTATTCTATTATGACAGACCAGCTAGATGTACTGTCTCTATTATAATATGACAGACCAGCTCGATCTACTGTCTCTATTATTTTATGACAGATCAGCTAGATCTACTGTCTCTATCATATTATGACAGACCAGCTCGATCTACTGTCTCTATTATATTATGACAGACCAGCGACATCTACTGTCTCTATTATAATATGACAGACCAGCTAGATCTACAATCTCTATTATATTATGACAGACCAGCTAGATCTACTGTCTCCATTATAACATGATAGACCAGCTAGATCTACTGTCTCTATTATTTTATGACAGACCAGCTAGATCTACTGTCTCTATTATAATATGACAGACCAGCTAGATCAACTGTCTGTATTATAATATGACAGACCAGCTAGATCGAATGTCTCTATTATAATGTGACAGACCAGCTAGATCTACTGTCTCTATTCTATTATGACAGACCAGCTAGATCTACTGTCCCCATTATAATATGACAGACCAGCTAGATCTACTGTCTCTATTATATTATGACAGACCAGGTAGATCTACTGTTTCTATTATAACATGAAAGAACAGCTCAATCTACTGTCTCTATTATTTTATGACAGATCAGCTAGATCTACTGTCTCTATCATATTATGACAGACCAGCTAGATCTACTGTCTCTATTATTTTATGACAGACCAGGTAGATCTACTGTCTCTGCTATATTATGACAGACCAGCTAGATCTACTGTCTCTATTATATTATGACAGACCAGCTAGATCTACTGCCTCTATTATAATATGACAGACCAGTTAGATCTACTGTCTCTATTATAATATGACAGACCAGCTAGATATACTGTCTCATATTATGACAGAACAGCTAGATCTACTGTCTCTATTATATTATGACAGACCAGGTAGATCTACTGTTTCTATTATAACATGAAAGAACAGCTCAATCTACTGTCTCTGTTATTTTATGACAGATCAGCTAGATCTACTGTCTCTATCATATTATGACAGAACAGCTAGATCTACTGTCTCTATTCTATTATGACAGACCAGCTAGATGTACTGTCTCTATTATAATATGACAGACCAGCTAGATCTACCGTCTCTATTATAATATGACAGACCAGCTAGATCTACTGTCTCCATTATTTTATGACAGATCAGCTAGATCTACTGTCTCTATCATATTATGACAGACCAGCTAGATCTACTGTCTCTATTATTTTATGACAGACCAGGTAGATCTACTGTCTCTGCTATATTATGACAGACCAGCTAGATCTACTGTCTTTATTATAATTTGACAGACCAGCTAGATATACTGTCTCTATTATATTATGACAGACCAGCAAGATCTACTGCCTCTATTATAATATGACAGACCAGCTAGATCTACTGTCTCTATATTATTCTATGACAGACCAGGTAGATCTACTGTATCTATTATATTATGATAGACCAGGTAGATCTACAGTCTCTATTATAATATGAAAGACCAGCTAGATCTACTGTCTCATATTATGACAGAACAGCTAGATCTACTGTCTCCATTATAATATGACAGACCAGCTCGATCTACTGTCTCTATTCTATTATGACAGACCAGCGAGATCTACTGTCTCTATTATAATATGACAGACCAGCAAAATCTACTGTCTCTATTAGATTATGACGGACCAGGTAGATCTACTGTCTCTATTCTATTATGACAGACCAGCGAGATCTACTGTCTCTATTATAATATGAAAGACCAGCGAGATCTACTGTCTCATATTATGACAGAACAGCTAGATCTACTGTCTCTATTCTATTATGACAGACCATCTAGATGTACTGTCTCTATTATAATATGACAGACCAGCTCGATCTACTGTCTCTATTATTTTATGACAGATCAGCTAGATCTACTGTCTCTATCATATTATGACAGACCAGCTCGATCTACTGTCTCTATTATATTATGACAGACCAGCGACATCTACTGTCTCTATTATAATATGACAGACCAGCTAGATCTACAGTCTCTATTATATTATGACAGACCAGCTAGATCTACTGTCTCCATTATAACATGATAGACCAGCTAGATCTACTGTCTCTATTATTTTATGACAGACCAGCTAGATCTACTGTCTCTATTATAATATGACAGACCAGCTAGATCAACTGTCTGTATTATAATATGACAGACCAGCTAGATCGAATGTCTCTATTATAATGTGACAGACCAGCTAGATCTACTGTCTCTATTCTATTATGACAGACCAGCTAGATCTACTGTCCCCATTATAATATGACAGACCAGCTAGATCTACTGTCTCTATTATATTATGACAGACCAGGTAGATCTACTGTTTCTATTATAACATGAAAGAACAGCTCAATCTACTGTCTCTATTATTTTATGACAGATCAGCTAGATCTACTGTCTCTATCATATTATGACAGACCAGCTAGATCTACTGTCTCTATTATTTTATGACAGACCAGGTAGATCTACTGTCTCTGCTATATTATGACAGACCAGCTAGATCTACTGTCTCTATTATATTATGACAGACCAGCTAGATCTACTGCCTCTATTATAATATGACAGACCAGTTAGATCTACTGTCTCTATTATAATATGACAGACCAGCTAGATATACTGTCTCATATTATGACAGAACAGCTAGATCTACTGTCTCTATTATATTATGACAGACCAGGTAGATCTACTGTTTCTATTATAACATGAAAGAACAGCTCAATCTACTGTCTCTATTATTTTATGACAGATCAGCTAGATCTACTGTCTCTATCATATTATGACAGAACAGCTAGATCTACTGTCTCTATTCTATTATGACAGACCAGCTAGATGTACTGTCTCTATTATAATATGACAGACCAGCTAGATCTACCGTCTCTATTATAATATGACAGACCAGCTAGATCTACTGTCTCTATTATAATATGACAGACCAGCTAGATCTACTGTCTCCATTATTTTATGACAGATCAGCTAGATATACTGTCTCTATCATATTATGACAGACCAGCTAGATCTACTGTCTCTATTATTTTATGACAGACCAGGTAGATCTACTGTTTCTATTATATTATGACAGACCAGCTAGATCTACTGTCTTTATTATTTTATGACAGACCAGCTAGATATACTGTCTCTATTATATTATGACAGACCAGCAAGATCTACTGTCTCTATTATAATATGACAGACCAGCTAGATCTACTGTCTCTATATTATTCTATGACAGACCAGCTAGATCTACTGTCTCCATTATAATATGACAGACCAGCTAGATCTACTGTCTCTATTATATTATGACAGACCAGCTAGATCTACTGTCTCTATTATAATATGACAGACCAGCAAAATCTACTGTCTCTATTAGATTATGACAGACCAGGTAGATCTACTGTCTCTATTATTTTATGACAGACCAGCGAGATCTACTGTCTCTATTATAATATGACAGACCAGCGAGATCTACTGTCTTTATTTATGACAGAACAGCTAGATCTACTGTCTCTATTATATTATGACAGACCAGCAAGATCTACTGTCTCTATTATAATATGACAGACCAGTCTCTATCATATTATGACAGATCTACTGTCTCTATTATTTTATGACAGATCAGCTAGATCTACTGTCTCTATCATATTATGACAGACCAGCTCGATCTACTGTCTCTATTATATTATGACAGACCAGCGAGATCTACTGTCTCTATTATATTATGACAGACCAGCAAAATCTACTGTCTCTATTATAATATGACAGACCAGCTAGATCTACTGTCTCTATTCTATTATGACAGACCAGCTCAATCTACTGTCTCTATTATAATATGACAGACCAGCTAGATCTACTGTCTCTATTATTATGACAGACCAGCGAGATCTACTGTCTCTATTATATTATGACAGACCAGCTAGATCTACTGTCTCTATTATAATATGACAGACCAGCTCGATCTACTGTCTCTATTATTTTATGACAGATCCGCTAGATCTACTGTCTCTATATATTATGACAGACCAGCTAGATCTACTGTCTCTATTATAATTATGACAGACCAGCTAGATCTACTGTCTCTATTATATTATGACAGACCAGCTAGATCTACTGTCTCTATTATATTATGACAGACCAGCTAGATCTACTGTCTCTATTTATAATATGACAGACCAGCTAGATCTACTGTCTCTATTATATTATGAAAGACCAGCTAGATCTACTGTCTCCATTATAATATGACAGACCAGCTAGATCTACTGTCTCTATTATAATATGACAGACCAGCTAGATCAACTGTCTGTATTATAATATGACAGACCAGCTAGATCTACTGTCTCTATTATAATTATGACAGACCAGCGAGATCTACTGTCTCTATTATTAATATGACAGACCAGCAAAGATCTACTGTCTCTGCTATATTATGACAGACCAGCTAGATCTACTGTCTCTATTATAATTATGACAGACCAGCTAGATCTACTGTCTCTATTATAATATGACAGACCAGCTAGATCTACTGTCTCTATTATAATATGACAGACCAGCTAAATCTACTGTCTCTATTATATTATGACAGACCAGCTAGATCTACTGTCTCTATTATATTATGACAGACCAGCTAGATCTACTGTCTCTATTATAATATGAAAGACCAGCTATATCTACTGTCTCCATTATATTATGACAGACCAGCTAGATCTACTGTCTCTATTATATTATGACAGACCAGCTAGATCTACTGTCTCTATTATATTATGACAGACCAGCTAGATCTACTGTCTCTATTATATTATGACAGACCAGCAAGATCTACTGTCTCTATTAGATTATGACAGACCAGCTAGATCTACTGTCTCTATTATATTATGACAGACCAGCTAGATCTACTGTCTCTATTATAACATTTATGAAAGACCAGCGAGATCTACTGTCTTATATTATGACAGACCAGCTAGATCTACTGTCTCTATTATATTATGACAGACCAGCTAGATCTACTGTCTCTATTATAATATGACAGACCAGCTAGATCTACTGTCTCTATTATAATATGACAGACCAGCTAGATCTACTGTCTCTATTATATTATGACAGACCAGCTAGATCTACTGTCTCTATTATATTATGACAGACCAGTGAGATCTGCTGTCTCTATATTAATATGATAGACCAGCTAGATCTACAGTCTCTATTATATTATGACAGACCAGCTAGATCTATTGTCTCTATTAGAATTTGACAGAGCAGCTAGATCTACTGTCTCTATTATATTATGACAGACCAGCGAGATCTACTGTCTCAATTATATTATGACAGACCAGCTAGATCTACTGTCTCTATTATATTATGACAGACCAGCTAGATCTACTGTCTCTATTATAATTTGACAGACCAGCGAGATCTACTGTCTCTATTATTATGACAGATCTACTGTCTCTATTATATTATGACAGACCAGCTAGATCTACTGTCTCCATTATAATTATGACAGACCAGCTAGATCTACTGTCTCTATTATATTATGACAGACCAGCGAGATCTACTGTCTCTATTATAATATGACAGACCAGCTAGATCTACTGTCTCTATTATTTATGACAGACCATGTAGATCTACTGTATCTATTATATTATGACAGACCAGGTAGATCTACTGTCTCTATTATAATATGAAAGACCAGCTAGATCTACTGTCTCATATTATGACAGAACAGCTAGATCTACTGTCTCTATTCTATTATGACAGACCAGCTAGATGTACTGTCTCTATTATAATATGGCAGACCAGCTAGATCTACTGTCTCTATTCTATTATGACAGACCAGCTAGATCTACTGTCTCCATTATAATATGACAGACCAGCTAGATCTACTGTCTCTATTCTATTTATGACAGACCAGCGAGATCTACTGTCTCTATTATAATATGACAGACCACCAAAATCTACTGTCTCTATTAGATTATGACAGACCAGGTAGATCTACTGTCTCTATTATATTATGACAGACCAGCTAGATCTACTGTCTCTATTATAATATGAAAGACCAGCGAGATCTACTGTCTCATATTATGACAGAACAGCTAGATGTACTGTCTCTATTCTATTATGACAGACCAGCTAGATGTACTGTCTCTATTATAATATGACAGACCAGCTAGATCTACTTGCCTTTATTTTAATATGACAGACCAGCTAGATCTACTGTCTCTATTATATTATGACAGACCAGCGAGATCTACTGTCTCTATTATAATATGACAGACCAGCAAGATCTACTGTCTCTATTATATTATGACAGACCAGCTAGATGTACTGTCTCTATTCTATTATGACAGACCAGCTAGATGTACTGTCTCTATTATAATATGACAGACCAGCTAGATCTACTGTCTCTATTATTATGACAGACCAGCTAGATCTACTGTCTCTATTATAATATGACAGACCAGCTAGATCTACAGTCTCTATTATATTATGACAGACCAGCTAGATCTACTGTCTCCATTATAATATGACAGACCAGCGAGATCTACTGTCTCTATTATAATATGACAGACCAGCTAGATCTACTGTCTCTATTATATTATGACAGACCAGCTAGATCTACTGTCTGTATTATATTATGACAGACCAGCGAGATCTACTGTCTCTATTATAATATGACAGACCAGCTAGATCTACTGTCTCATATTATGACAGACCAGCTAGATCTACTGTCTCTATTATATTATGAAAGACCAGCGAGATCTATTCTGCTATATTATGACAGACCAGCTAGATCTACTGTCTCTATTATAATATGACAGACCAGTTAGATCTACTGTCTCTATTATAATATGACAGACCAGCTAGATATACTGTCTTATATTATGACAGAACAGCTAGATCTACTGTCTCTATTATATTATGACAGACCAGCTACTGATATGAAAGAACAGCTCAATCTACTGTCTCTATTATTATGACAGACCAGCTAGATCTACTGTCTCCATTATAATATGACAGACCAGCTAGATCTACTGTCTCTATTATATTATGACAGACCAGCTAGATCTACTGTCTCTATTATAATATGACAGACCAGCTAGATCTACTGTCTCTATTATTTTATGACAGACCAGCTAGATCTACCGTCTCTATTATAGACAGATATGACAGACCAGCTAGATCTACTGTCTCCTATTATTTTATGACAGACCAGCTAGATCTACTGTCTCTATTATATTATGACAGACCAGCTAGATCTACTGTCTCTATTCTATTATGACAGACCAGCTAGATCTACTGTTTCTATTATATTATGACAGACCAGATCAATCTACTGTCTCTGCTATTATAATGACAGACCAGCTACTGTCTCTATTATAATATGACAGACCAGTTAGATCTACTGTCTCTATTATAATATGACAGACCAGCTAGATCTACTGTCTCTATATTATTCTATGACAGACCAGGTAGATCTACTGTATCTATTATATTATGATAGACCAGGTAGATCTACAGTCTCTATTATAATATGAAAGACCAGCTAGATCTACTGTCTCATATTATGACAGAACAGCTAGATCTACTGTCTCCATTATAATATGACAGACCAGCTCGATCTACTGTCTCTATTCTATTATGACAGACCAGCGAGATCTACTGTCTCTATTATAATATGACAGACCAGCAAAATCTACTGTCTCTATTAGATTATGACGGACCAGGTAGATCTACTGTCTCTATTCTATTATGACAGACCAGCGAGATCTACTGTCTCTATTATAATATGAAAGACCAGCGAGATCTACTGTCTCATATTATGACAGAACAGCTAGATCTACTGTCTCTATTCTATTAAGACAGACCAGCTAGATGTACTGTCTCTATTATAATATGACAGACCAGCTCGATCTACTGTCTCTATTATTTTATGACAGATCAGCTAGATCTACTGTCTCTATCATATTATGACAGACCAGCTCGATCTACTGTCTCTATTATATTATGACAGACCAGCGACATCTACTGTCTCTATTATAATATGACAGACCAGCTAGATCTACAGTCTCTATTATATTATGACAGACCAGCTAGATCTAATGTCTCTATTATAATGTGACAGACCAGCTAGATCTACTGTCTCTATTCTATTATGAAAGAACAGCTCAATCTACTGTCTCCATTATAATATGACAGACCAGCTAGATCTACTGTCTCTATTATAATATGACAGACCAGCGAGATCAACTGTCTGTATTATAATATGACAGACCAGCTCGATCTACTGTCTCTATTATAAGTTGACAGACCAGCTCGATCTACTGTCTCTATTATTTTATGACAGATCAGCTAGATCTACTGTCTCTGCTATATTATGACAGACCAGCTAGATATACTGTCTCTATTATAATTTGACAGACCAGCTAGATATACTGTCTCTATTATATTATGACAGACCAGCTAGATCTACTGTCTCTATTATAATATGACAGACCAGCTAGATCTACTGTCTCTATTTTTCTATGACAGACCAGGTAGATTTACTGTATCTATTATATTATGACAGACCAGGTAGATCTACTGTCTCTATTATAATATGAAAGACCAGCTAGATCTACTGTCTCATATTATGACAGAACAGCTAGATCTACTGTCTCCATTATAATATGACAGACCAGCTCGATCTACTGTCTCTATTCTATTATGACAGACCAGCGAGATCTACTGGCTCTATTATAATATGACAGACCAGCAAAATCTACTGTCTCTATTAGATTATGACAGACCAGGTAGATCTACTGTCTCTATTCTATTATGACAGACCAGCGAGATCTACTGTCTCTATTATAATATGAAAGACCAGCGAGATCTACTGTCTTATATTATGACAGAACAGCTAGATCTACTGTCTCTATTCTATTATGACAGACCAGCTAGATGTACTGTCTCTATTATAATATGACAGACCAGCTAGATCTACTGTCTCTATTATAATATGACAGACCAGCTAGATCTACTGTCTCCATTATAATATGACAGACCAGCTAGATCTACTGTCTCTATTATATTATGACAGACCAGCGACATCTACTGTCTCTATTATAATATGACAGACCAGTTAGATCTACAGTCTCTATTATATTATGACAGACCAGCTAGATCTACTGTGTCCATTATAATATGACAGACCAGCTAGATCTACTGTCTCTATTATAATATGACAGACCAGCGAGATCAACTGTCTGTATTATAATATGACAGACCAGCTCGATCTACTGTCTCTATTATAATTTGACAGACCAGCTAGATCTACTGTTTCTATTATAACATGAAAGACCAGCTCGATCTACTGTCTCTATTATTTTATGACAGATCAGCTAGATCTACTGTCTCTGCTATATTATGACAGACCAGCTAGATCTACTGTCTCTATTATAATTTGACAGACCAGCTAGATATACTGTCTCTATTATATTATGACAGACCAGCTAGATCTACTGTCTCTATTATAATATGACAGACCAGCTAGATCTACTGTCTCTATTATTCTATGACAGACCATGTAGATCTACTGTATCTATTATATTATGACAGACCAGGTAGATCTACTGTCTCTATTATAATATGAAAGACCAGCTAGATCTACTGTCTCATATTATGACAGAACAGCTAGATCTACTGTCTCTATTCTATTATGACAGACCGGCGAGATGTACTGTCTCTATTATAATATGACAGACCAGCTAGATCTACTGTCTCCATTATAATATGACAGACCAGCTAGATCTACTGTCTGTATTATAATATGACAGACCAGCTCGATCTACTGTCTCTATTATAATGTGGCAGACCAGCTAGATCTACTATCTCTATTCTATTATGACAGACCAGCTAGATCTACTGTCCCCATTATAATATTACAGACCAGCTAGATCTACTGTCTCTATTATAATATGACAGACCAGCTAGATCTACTGTCTCATATTATGACAGAACAGCTAGATCTACTGTCTCCATTATAATATGACAGACCAGCTCGATCTACTGTCTCTATTGTATTTTGACAGACCAGCGAGATCTACTGTCTCTATTATAATATGACAGACCACCAAAATCTACTGTCTCTATTAGATTATGACAGACCAGGTAGATCTACTGTCTCTATTCTATTATGACAGACCAGCGAGATCTACTGTCTCTATTATAATATGAAAGACCAGCGAGATCTACTGTCTCATATTATGACAGAACAGCTAGATGTACTGTCTCTATTATAATATGACAGACCAGCTAGATCTATTGCCTTTATTTTAATATGACATACCAGCTAGATCTACTGTCTCTATTATATTATGACAGACCAGCGACATCTACTGTCTCTATTATAATATGACAGACCAGCTAGATCTACAGTCTCTATTATATTATGACAGACCAGCTAGATCTACTGTGTCCATTATAATATGATAGACCAGCTAGATCTACTGTCTCTATTATTTTATGACAGACCAGCTAGATCTACTGTCTCTATTATAATATGACAGACCAGCGAGATCAACTGTCTGTATTATAATATGACAGACCAGCTCGATCTACTGTCTCTATTATAATTTGACAGACCAGCTAGATATACTGTCTCTATTATATTATGACAGACCAGCTAGATCTACTGTTTCTATTATAACATGAAAGACCAGCTCGATCTACTGTCTCTATTATTTTATGACAGATCAGCTAGATCTACTGTCTCTGCTATATTATGACAGACCAGCTAGATCTACTGTCTCTATTATAATTTGACAGACCAGCTAGATATACTGTCTCTATTATATTATGACAGACCAGCTAGATCTACTGTCTCTATTATAATATGAAAGACCAGCTAGATCTACTGTCTCATATTATGACAGAACAGCTAGATCTACTGTCTCTATTCTATTATGACAGACCAGCTAGATGTACTGTCTCTATTATAATATGACAGACCAGCTAGATCTACTGTCTCCATTATAATATGACAGACCAGCTAGATCTACTGTCTCTATTATATTATGACAGACCAGCGACATCTACTGTGTCCATTATAATATGATAGACGAGCTAGATCTACTGTCTCTATTATAATATGACAGACCAGCGAGATCAACTGTCTGTATTATAATATGACAGACCAGCTCGATCTACTTTCTCTATTATAATGTGACAGACCAGCTAGATCTACTATCTCTATTCTATTATGACAGACCAGCTAGATCTACTGTCTCTACTATATTATGACAGACCAGCTAGATATACTGTCTCTATTATAATATGACAGACCAGCTCGATCTACTGTCTCTATTATAAGTTGACAGACCAGCTAGATATACTGTCTCTATTATATTATGACAGACCAGCTAGATCTACTGTTTCTATTATAACATGAAAGACCAGCTCGATCTACTGTCTCATATTATGACAGAACAGCTAGATCTACTGTCTCTATTATATTATGACAGACCAGCTAGATGTACTGTCTCTATTATAATATGACAGACCAGCTAGATCTATTGCCTTTATTTTAATATGACATACCAGCTAGATCTACTGTCTCTATTATATTATGACAGACCAGCGACATCTACTGTCTCTATTATAATATGACAGACCAGCTAGATCTACAGTCTCTATTATATTATGACAGACCAGCTAGATCTACTGTGTCCATTATAATATGATAGACCAGCTAGATCTACTGTCTCTATTATTTTATGACAGACCAGCTAGATCTACTGTCTCTATTATAATATGACAGACCAGCGAGATCAACTGTCTGTATTATAATATGACAGACCAGCTCGATCTACTGTCTCTATTATAATTTGACAGACCAGCTAGATATACTGTCTCTATTATATTATGACAGACCAGCTAGATCTACTGTTTCTATTATAACATGAAAGACCAGCTCGATCTACTGTCTCTATTATTTTATGACAGATCAGCTAGATCTACTGTCTCTGCTATATTATGACAGACCAGCTAGATCTACTGTCTCTATTATAATTTGACAGACCAGCTAGATATACTGTCTCTATTATATTATGACAGACCAGCTAGATCTACTGTCTCTATTATAATATGAAAGACCAGCTAGATCTACTGTCTCATATTATGACAGAACAGCTAGATCTACTGTCTCTATTCTATTATGACAGACCAGCTAGATGTACTGTCTCTATTATAATATGACAGACCAGCTAGATCTACTGTCTCCATTATAATATGACAGACCAGCTAGATCTACTGTCTCTATTATATTATGACAGACCAGCGACATCTACTGTGTCCATTATAATATGATAGACGAGCTAGATCTACTGTCTCTATTATAATATGACAGACCAGCGAGATCAACTGTCTGTATTATAATATGACAGACCAGCTCGATCTACTTTCTCTATTATAATGTGACAGACCAGCTAGATCTACTATCTCTATTCTATTATGACAGACCAGCTAGATCTACTGTCTCTACTATATTATGACAGACCAGCTAGATATACTGTCTCTATTATAATATGACAGACCAGCTCGATCTACTGTCTCTATTATAAGTTGACAGACCAGCTAGATATACTGTCTCTATTATATTATGACAGACCAGCTAGATCTACTGTTTCTATTATAACATGAAAGACCAGCTCGATCTACTGTCTCTATTATTTTATGACAGATCAGCTAGATCTACTGTCTCTGCTATATTATGACAGACCAGCTAGATATACTGTCTCTATTATAATTTGACAGACCAGCTAGATATACTGTCTCTATTATATTATGACAGACCAGCTAGATCTACTGTCTCTATTATAATATGACAGACCAGCTAGATCTACCGTCTCTATTATTCTATGACAGACCAGGTAGATCTACTGTATCTATTATATTATGACAGACCAGGTAGATCTACTGTCTCTATTATAATATGACAGACCAGCTCGATCTACTGTCTCTATTCTATTATGACAGACCAGCGAGATCTACTGTCTCTATTATAATATGACAGACCAGCAAAATCTACTGTCTCTATTAGATTATGACAGACCAGGTAGATCTACTGTCTCTATTCTATTATGACAGACCCGCGAGATCTACTGTCTCTATTATGACAGAACAGCTAGATCTACTGTCTCCATTATAATATGACAGACCAGCTCGATCTACTGTCTCTATTCTATTATGACAGACCAGCGAGATCTACTGTCTCTATTATAATATGACAGACCAGCAAAATCTACTGTCTCTATTAGATTATGACAGACCAGGTAGATCTACTGTCTCTATTCTATTATGACAGACCAGCGAGATCTACTGTCTCTATTATAATATGAAAGACCAGTGAGATCTACTGTCTTATATTATGACAGAACAGCTAGATCTACTGTCTCTATTCTATTATGACAGACCAGCTAGATGTACTGTCTCTATTATAATATGACAGACCAGCTAGATCTACTGTCTCTATTATAATATGACAGACCAGCTAGATCTACTGTCTCCATTATAATATGACAGACCAGCTAGATCTACAGTCTCTATTATATTATGACAGACCAGCTCGATCTACTGTCTCCATTATAACATGATAGACGAGCTAGATCTACTGTCTCTATTATTTTATGACAGACCAGCTAGATCTACTGTCTCTATTATAATATGACAGACCAGCTAGATCAACTGTCTGTATTATAATATGACAGACCAGCTAGATCGAATGTCTCTATTATAATGTGACAGACCAGCTAGATCTACTGTCTCTATTCTATTATGACAGACCAGCTAGATCTACTGTCCCCATTATAATATGACAGACCAGCTAGATCTACTGTCTCTATTATATTATGACAGACCAGGTAGATCTACTGTTTCTATTATAACATGAAAGACCAGCTCGATCTACTGTCTCATATTATGACAGAACAGCTAGATCTACTGTCTCTATTATATTATGACAGACCAGCTAGATGTACTGTCTCTATTATAATATGACAGACCAGCTAGATCTATTGCCTTTATTTTAATATGACATACCAGCTAGATCTACTGTCTCTATTATATTATGACAGACCAGCGACATCTACTGTCTCTATTATAATATGACAGACCAGCTAGATCTACAGTCTCTATTATATTATGACAGACCAGCTAGATCTACTGTGTCCATTATAATATGATAGACCAGCTAGATCTACTGTCTCTATTATTTTATGACAGACCAGCTAGATCTACTGTCTCTATTATAATATGACAGACCAGCGAGATCAACTGTCTGTATTATAATATGACAGACCAGCTCGATCTACTGTCTCTATTATAATTTGACAGACCAGCTAGATATACTGTCTCTATTATATTATGACAGACCAGCTAGATCTACTGTTTCTATTATAACATGAAAGACCAGCTCGATCTACTGTCTCTATTATTTTATGACAGATCAGCTAGATCTACTGTCTCTGCTATATTATGACAGACCAGCTAGATCTACTGTCTCTATTATAATTTGACAGACCAGCTAGATATACTGTCTCTATTATATTATGACAGACCAGCTAGATCTACTGTCTCTATTATAATATGAAAGACCAGCTAGATCTACTGTCTCATATTATGACAGAACAGCTAGATCTACTGTCTCTATTCTATTATGACAGACCAGCTAGATGTACTGTCTCTATTATAATATGACAGACCAGCTAGATCTACTGTCTCCATTATAATATGACAGACCAGCTAGATCTACTGTCTCTATTATATTATGACAGACCAGCGACATCTACTGTGTCCATTATAATATGATAGACGAGCTAGATCTACTGTCTCTATTATAATATGACAGACCAGCGAGATCAACTGTCTGTATTATAATATGACAGACCAGCTCGATCTACTTTCTCTATTATAATGTGACAGACCAGCTAGATCTACTATCTCTATTCTATTATGACAGACCAGCTAGATCTACTGTCTCTACTATATTATGACAGACCAGCTAGATATACTGTCTCTATTATAATATGACAGACCAGCTCGATCTACTGTCTCTATTATAAGTTGACAGACCAGCTAGATATACTGTCTCTATTATATTATGACAGACCAGCTAGATCTACTGTTTCTATTATAACATGAAAGACCAGCTCGATCTACTGTCTCTATTATTTTATGACAGATCAGCTAGATCTACTGTCTCTGCTATATTATGACAGACCAGCTAGATATACTGTCTCTATTATAATTTGACAGACCAGCTAGATATACTGTCTCTATTATATTATGACAGACCAGCTAGATCTACTGTCTCTATTATAATATGACAGACCAGCTAGATCTACCGTCTCTATTATTCTATGACAGACCAGGTAGATCTACTGTATCTATTATATTATGACAGACCAGGTAGATCTACTGTCTCTATTATAATATGACAGACCAGCTCGATCTACTGTCTCTATTCTATTATGACAGACCAGCGAGATCTACTGTCTCTATTATAATATGACAGACCAGCAAAATCTACTGTCTCTATTAGATTATGACAGACCAGGTAGATCTACTGTCTCTATTCTATTATGACAGACCAGCGAGATCTACTGTCTCTATTATGACAGAACAGCTAGATCTACTGTCTCCATTATAATATGACAGACCAGCTCGATCTACTGTCTCTATTCTATTATGACAGACCAGCGAGATCTACTGTCTCTATTATAATATGACAGACCAGCAAAATCTACTGTCTCTATTAGATTATGACAGACCAGGTAGATCTACTGTCTCTATTCTATTATGACAGACCAGCGAGATCTACTGTCTCTATTATAATATGAAAGACCAGTGAGATCTACTGTCTTATATTATGACAGAACAGCTAGATCTACTGTCTCTATTCTATTATGACAGACCAGCTAGATGTACTGTCTCTATTATAATATGACAGACCAGCTAGATCTACTGTCTCTATTATAATATGACAGACCAGCTAGATCTACTGTCTCCATTATAATATGACAGACCAGCTAGATCTACAGTCTCTATTATATTATGACAGACCAGCTCGATCTACTGTCTCCATTATAACATGATAGACGAGCTAGATCTACTGTCTCTATTATTTTATGACAGACCAGCTAGATCTACTGTCTCTATTATAATATGACAGACCAGCTAGATCAACTGTCTGTATTATAATATGACAGACCAGCTAGATCGAATGTCTCTATTATAATGTGACAGACCAGCTAGATCTACTGTCTCTATTCTATTATGACAGACCAGCTAGATCTACTGTCCCCATTATAATATGACAGACCAGCTAGATCTACTGTCTCTATTATATTATGACAGACCAGGTAGATCTACTGTTTCTATTATAACATGAAAGAACAGCTCAATCTACTGTCTCTATTATTTTATGACAGATCAGCTAGATCTACTGTCTCTATCATATTATGACAGACCAGCTAGATCTACTGTCTCTATTATTTTATGACAGACCAGGTAGATCTACTGTCTCTGCTATATTATGACAGACCAGCTAGATCTACTGTCTCTATTATATTATGACAGACCAGCTAGATCTACTGTCTCTATTATATTATGACAGACCAGGTAGATCTACTGTTTCTATTATAACATGAAAGAACAGCTCAATCTACTGTCTCTATTATTTTATGACAGATCAGCTAGATCTACTGTCTCTATCATATTATGACAGAACAGCTAGATCTACTGTCTCTATTCTATTATGACAGACCAGCTAGATCTACTGTTTCTATTATAACATGAAAGACCAGCTCGATCTACTGTCTCTATTATTTTATGACAGATCAGCTAGATCTACTGTCTCTGCTATATTATGACAGACCAGCTAGATCTACTGTCTCTATTATAATTTGACAGACCAGCTAGATATACTGTCTCTATTATATTATGACAGACCAGCTAGATCTACTGTCTCTATTATAATATGAAAGACCAGCTAGATCTACTGTCTCATATTATGACAGAACAGCTAGATCTACTGTCTCTATTCTATTATGACAGACCAGCTAGATGTACTGTCTCTATTATAATATGACAGACCAGCTAGATCTACTGTCTCCATTATAATATGACAGACCAGCTAGATCTACTGTCTCTATTATATTATGACAGACCAGCGACATCTACTGTGTCCATTATAATATGATAGACGAGCTAGATCTACTGTCTCTATTATAATATGACAGACCAGCGAGATCAACTGTCTGTATTATAATATGACAGACCAGCTCGATCTACTTCTCTATTATAATGTGACAGACCAGCTAGATCTACTATCTCTATTCTATTATGACAGACCAGCTAGATCTACTGTCTCTACTATATTATGACAGACCAGCTAGATATACTGTCTCTATTATAATATGACAGACCAGCTCGATCTACTGTCTCTATTATAAGTTGACAGACCAGCTAGATATACTGTCTCTATTATATTATGACAGACCAGCTAGATCTACTGTTTCTATTATAACATGAAAGACCAGCTCGATCTACTGTCTCATATTATGACAGAACAGCTAGATCTACTGTCTCTATTATATTATGACAGACCAGCTAGATGTACTGTCTCTATTATAATATGACAGACCAGCTAGATCTATTGCCTTTATTTTAATATGACATACCAGCTAGATCTACTGTCTCTATTATATTATGACAGACCAGCGACATCTACTGTCTCTATTATAATATGACAGACCAGCTAGATCTACAGTCTCTATTATATTATGACAGACCAGCTAGATCTACTGTGTCCATTATAATATGATAGACCAGCTAGATCTACTGTCTCTATTATTTTATGACAGACCAGCTAGATCTACTGTCTCTATTATAATATGACAGACCAGCGAGATCAACTGTCTGTATTATAATATGACAGACCAGCTCGATCTACTGTCTCTATTATAACATGAAAGAACAGCTCAATCTACTGTCTCTATTATTTTATGACAGATCAGCTAGATCTACTGTCTCTATCATATTATGACAGAACAGCTAGATCTACTGTCTCTATTCTATTATGACAGACCAGCTAGATCTACTGTTTCTATTATAACATGAAAGACCAGCTCGATCTACTGTCTCTATTATTTTATGACAGATCAGCTAGATCTACTGTCTCTATTATATTATGACAGACCAGCTAGATCTACTGTGTCCATTATAATATGATAGACCAGCTAGATCTACTGTCTCTATTATTTTATGACAGACCAGCTAGATCTACTGTCTCTATTATAATATGACAGACCAGCGAGATCAACTGTCTGTATTATAATATGACAGACCAGCTCGATCTACTGTCTCTATTATAATTTGACAGACCAGCTAGATATACTGTCTCTATTATATTATGACAGACCAGCTAGATCTACTGTTTCTATTATAACATGAAAGACCAGCTCGATCTACTGTCTCTATTATTTTATGACAGATCAGCTAGATCTACTGTCTCTGCTATATTATGACAGACCAGCTAGATCTACTGTCTCTATTATAATTTGACAGACCAGCTAGATATACTGTCTCTATTATATTATGACAGACCAGCTAGATCTACTGTCTCTATTATAATATGAAAGACCAGCTAGATCTACTGTCTCATATTATGACAGAACAGCTAGATCTACTGTCTCTATTCTATTATGACAGACCAGCTAGATGTACTGTCTCTATTATAATATGACAGACCAGCTAGATCTACTGTCTCCATTATAATATGACAGACCAGCTCAGATCTACTGTCTCTATTATATTATGACAGACCAGCGACATCTACTGTGTCCATTATAATATGATAGACGAGCTAGATCTACTGTCTCTATTATAATATGACAGACCAGCGAGATCAACTGTCTGTATTATAATATGACAGACCAGCTCGATCTACTTTCTCTATTATAATGTGACAGACCAGCTAGATCTACTATCTCTATTCTATTATGACAGACCAGCTAGATCTACTGTCTCTACTATATTATGACAGACCAGCTAGATATACTGTCTCTATTATAATATGACAGACCAGCTCGATCTACTGTCTCTATTATAAGTTGACAGACCAGCTAGATATACTGTCTCTATTATAATTTGACAGACCAGCTAGATATACTGTCTCTATTATATTATGACAGACCAGCTAGATCTACTGTTTCTATTATAACATGAAAGACCAGCTCGATCTACTGTCTCTATTATTTTATGACAGATCAGCTAGATCTACTGTCTCTGCTATATTATGACAGACCAGCTAGATCTACTGTCTCTATTATAATTTGACAGACCAGCTAGATATACTGTCTCTATTATATTATGACAGACCAGCTAGATCTACTGTCTCTATTATAATATGAAAGACCAGCTAGATCTACTGTCTCATATTATGACAGAACAGCTAGATCTACTGTCTCTATTCTATTATGACAGACCAGCTAGATGTACTGTCTCTATTATAATATGACAGACCAGCTAGATCTACTGTCTCCATTATAATATGACAGACCAGCTAGATCTACTGTCTCTATTATATTATGACAGACCAGCGACATCTACTGTGTCCATTATAATATGATAGACGAGCTAGATCTACTGTCTCTATTATAATATGACAGACCAGCGAGATCAACTGTCTGTATTATAATATGACAGACCAGCTCGATCTACTTTCTCTATTATAATGTGACAGACCAGCTAGATCTACTATCTCTATTCTATTATGACAGACCAGCTAGATCTACTGTCTCTACTATATTATGACAGACCAGCAAGATCTACTGTCTCTATTATAATATGACAGACCAGCTAGATCTACTGTCTCTATTATAATATGACAGACCAGCTAGATATACTGTCTCATATTATGACAGAACAGCTAGATCTACTGTCTCTATTCTATTATGACAGACCAGCTAGATGTACTGTCTCTATTATAATATGACAGACCAGCTAGATCTACTGTCTCTATTATAATATGACAGACCAGCTAGATCTACTGTCTCCATTATAATATGACAGACCAGCTAGATCTACTGTCTCTATTCTACTATGACAGACCAGCTAGATGTACTGTCTCTATTATAATATGACAGACCAGCTAGATCTACTGTCTCCATTATAATATGACAGACCAGCTAGATCTACTGTCTCTATTATATTATGAGAGACCAGCGACATCTACTGTGTCCATTATAATATGATAGACGAGCTAGATCTACTGTCTCTATTATAATATGACACACCAGCGAGATCAACTGTCTGTATTATAATATGACAGACCAGCTCGATCTACTGTCTCTATTATAAGTTGACAGACCAGCTAGATATACTGTCTCTATTATATTATGACAGACCAGCTAGATCTACTGTCTCTATTATAATATGACAGACCAGCTAGATCTACCGTCTCTATTATAATATGAAAGACCAGCTAGATCTACTGTCTCATATTATGACAGAACAGCTAGATCTACTGTCTCCATTATAATATGACAGACCAGCTCGATCTACTGTCTCTATTCTATTATGACAGACCAGCGAGATCTACTGTCTCTATTATAATATGACAGACCAGCAAAATCTACTGTCTCTATTAGATTATGACAGACCAGGTAGATCTACTGTCTCTATTCTATTATGACAGACCAGCGAGATCTACTGTCTCTATTATAATATGAAAGACCAGTGAGATCTACTGTCTTATATTATGACAGAACAGCTAGATCTACTGTCTCTATTCTATTATGACAGACCAGCTAGATGTACTGTCTCTATTATAATATGACAGACCAGCTAGATCTACTGTCTCTATTATAATATGACAGACCAGCTAGATCTACTGACTCCATTATAATATGACAGACCAGCTAGATCTACAGTCTCTATTATATTATGACAGACCAGCTCGATCTACTGTCTCCATTATAACATGATAGACGAGCTAGATCTACTGTCTCTATTATTTTATGACAGACCAGCTAGATCTACTGTCTCTATTATAATATGACAGACCAGCTAGATCAACTGTCTGTATTATAATATGACAGACCAGCTAGATCGAATGTCTCTATTATAATGTGACAGACCAGCTAGATCTACTGTCTCTATTCTATTATGACAGACCAGCTAGATCTACTGTCCCCATTATAATATGACAGACCAGCTAGATCTACT
The DNA here is from genome assembly GCF_023373465.1 of Oncorhynchus keta. NCBI lineage: Eukaryota > Metazoa > Chordata > Actinopteri > Salmoniformes > Salmonidae > Oncorhynchus > Oncorhynchus keta. The sequence goes on from NW_026284340.1 coordinate 39,605, forward strand.
GTCTCTATTATATTATGACAGACCAGGTAGATCTACTGTTTCTATTATAACATGAAAGAACAGCTCAATCTACTGTCTCTATTATTTTATGACAGATCAGCTAGATCTACTGTCTCTATCATATTATGACAGACCAGCTAGATCTACTGTCTCTATTATTTTATGACAGACCAGGTAGATCTACTGTCTCTGCTATATTATGACAGACCAGCTAGATCTACTGTCTCTATTATATTATGACAGACCAGCTAGATCTACTGTCTCTATTATATTATGACAGACCAGGTAGATCTACTGTTTCTATTATAACATGAAAGAACAGCTCAATCTACTGTCTCTATTATTTTATGACAGATCAGCTAGATCTACTGTCTCTATCATATTATGACAGAACAGCTAGATCTACTGTCTCTATTCTATTATGACAGACCAGCTAGATGTACTGTCTCTATTATAATATGACAGACCAGCTAGATCTACCGTCTCTATTATAATATGACAGACCAGCTAGATCTACCGTCTCTATTATAATATGACAGACCAGCTAGATCTACTGTCTCCATTATTTTATGACAGATCAGCTAGATCTACTGTCTCTATCATATTATGACAGACCAGCTAGATCTACTGTCTCTATTATTTTATGACAGACCAGGTAGATCTACTGTCTCTGCTATATTATGACAGACCAGCTAGATCTACTGTCTTTATTATAATTTGACAGACCAGCTAGATATACTGTCTCTATTATATTATGACAGACCAGCAAGATCTACTGCCTCTATTATAATATGACAGACCAGCTAGATCTACTGTCTCTATATTATTCTATGACAGACCAGGTAGATCTACTGTATCTATTATATTATGATAGACCAGGTAGATCTACAGTCTCTATTATAATATGAAAGACCAGCTAGATCTACTGTCTCATATTATGACAGAACAGCTAGATCTACTGTCTCCATTATAATATGACAGACCAGCTCGATCTACTGTCTCTATTCTATTATGACAGACCAGCGAGATCTACTGTCTCTATTATAATATGACAGACCAGCAAAATCTACTGTCTCTATTAGATTATGACGGACCAGGTAGATCTACTGTCTCTATTCTATTATGACAGACCAGCGAGATCTACTGTCTCTATTATAATATGAAAGACCAGCGAGATCTACTGTCTCATATTATGACAGAACAGCTAGATCTACTGTCTCTATTCTATTATGACAGACCAGCTAGATGTACTGTCTCTATTATAATATGACAGACCAGCTCGATCTACTGTCTCTATTATTTTATGACAGATCAGCTAGATCTACTGTCTCTATCATATTATGACAGACCAGCTCGATCTACTGTCTCTATTATATTATGACAGACCAGCGACATCTACTGTCTCTATTATAATATGACAGACCAGCTAGATCTACAGTCTCTATTATATTATGACAGACCAGCTAGATCTAATGTCTCTATTATAATGTGACAGACCAGCTAGATCTACTGTCTCTATTCTATTATGAAAGAACAGCTCAATCTACTGTCTCCATTATAATATGACAGACCAGCTAGATCTACTGTCTCTATTATAATATGACAGACCAGCGAGATCAACTGTCTGTATTATAATATGACAGACCAGCTCTGATCTACTGTCTCTATTATAAGTTGACAGACCAGCTCGATCTACTGTCTCTATTATTTTATGACAGATCAGCTAGATCTACTGTCTCTGCTATATTATGACAGACCAGCTAGATATACTGTCTCTATTATAATTTGACAGACCAGCTAGATATACTGTCTCTATTATATTATGACAGACCAGCTAGATCTACTGTCTCTATTATAATATGACAGACCAGCTAGATCTACTGTCTCTATTTTTCTATGACAGACCAGGTAGATCTACTGTATCTATTATATTATGACAGACCAGGTAGATCTACTGTCTCTATTATAATATGAAAGACCAGCTAGATCTACTGTCTCATATTATGACAGAACAGCTAGATCTACTGTCTCCATTATAATATGACAGACCAGCTCGATCTACTGTCTCTATTCTATTATGACAGACCAGCGAGATCTACTGTCTCTATTATAATATGACAGACCAGCAAAATCTACTGTCTCTTTTAGATTATGACAGACCAGGTAGATCTACTGTCTCTATTCTATTATGACAGACCAGCGAGATCTACTGTCTCTATTATAATATGAAAGACCAGCGAGATCTACTGTCTTATATTATGACAGAACAGCTAGATCTACTGTCTCTATTCTATTATGACAGACCAGCTAGATGTACTGTCTCTATTATAATATGACAGACCAGCTAGATCTACTGTCTCTATTATAATATGACAGACCAGCTAGATCTACTGTCTCCATTATAATATGACAGACCAGCTAGATCTACTGTCTCTATTATATTATGACAGACCAGCGACATCTACTGTCTCTATTATAATATGACAGACCAGCTAGATCTACAGTCTCTATTATATTATGACAGACCAGCTAGATCTACTGTGTCCATTATAATATGACAGAC
>NW_026284341.1:0-3049 GCF_023373465.1 Oncorhynchus keta
TTAGAACCATAGAGAGTTACTGTAAGTCGCAAGGAAAACAGGAGCTGCCTCCACTATTCCAGCACCATTTCAACTTCAACATTTCAACATCAAAATCACCTCTGCTTAGTCGTATACAGTAACAACTAAAATATACCAAAAACAATGTTGTCCAATCAACGTCAGCTAAATATGCTGTGGGTGTCCATGTTTCTGATTTCTGTGTGTGTGCGCTTCGCGCAAGTAGAAAAACATGTTGACTCACGAAACAGTCTATCACTCTGTCATACAGTACATGCTTTTATTATTTGTTGTCCTAGGCTACCTGGTTAAAACTCTTGCTGGCTAGCCTAACTTCCAATCATGGGCAACATTAGCTAGTTAACATTATCCTCCTACATCTATTTTCCTTCCTCTCGAGCCAGGGGCACAACAATGTATGAATTAGTGGTTGGATCAGAATCTCTATTATAATCATTGGCCAGTATGGATCCCCATCTCCGTCCATGGCTAATTTAGGAAAGGGACAATTTTAGCTAGCTGGCTAGCCACCGGAGGCTAACAACCCAACAAGATGCAACAAATTCAGATTTTCTGTTAATGATGTATGCTCTCAATGGGATTTGATAGGAGTTAGGCCAAATCCAAGCTGGCGTCCCTTGACATTTTCAGGGGTGTGCCAGGACCATTCACATTTGAGCTTGCTCAGTTTAGCTCAACAATGATTGGCAAATTTTGTATACTTTTTTTAAATCAAGGGAGGCCAGATGCTAGCTGGCTTCCCTTGCCTTCAACGCTACAGCCGGCAACAATGTCATACTAATTTGGACCTGACAGCATCAGATATATGGCCTACACATTTTTTATTTTACCTTTATTAACCAGGCAAGTCAGTTAAAAACAAATTCTTATTTTCAATGACAGCCTAGGAACTGTGGGTTAACTGCCTGTTCAGGGGCAGAACGACAGATTTGTACCTTGTCAGCTCTGGGATTTGAACTTGCAACCTTCCGGTTACTAGCCCAACGCTCTAACCACTAGGCTACCCTGCCGCACATAGAGACAGAGGGGTGCTGTTTTGCTCGCTCAGATGCTTTCTCCTGTGAGATACGTCAAATCAAATAGTATTTGTCACATGTGCCAAGGTGTAGACCCTGCAGTGAAATGCTTACTTACAAGCCCTTAACCAAGAATGCAGTTCAAGAAATAGAGTTAAGAAAATATTTACTAAATAAACTTTTTTTTACCAAAGTAAAAAATCAAATAAGAAGTAACAATAACAATAACCAGGCTATATACAGTGGGGAGAACTTAATGTCATGCAATAAAATGCTAATTAATTACTTAAAAATCATACAATGTGATTTTCTGGATTTTTGTTTTAGATTCTGTCTCTCACAGTGTACCTATGATAAAAATGACAGACCTCTACATGCTTTGTAAGTAGGAAAACCTGCAAAATCGGCAGTGTATCAAATACTTGTTCTCCCCACTGTATATCCTACCAATTCAAAACTGCATTCAGCAAATTACAGAATTGCGAGAGCTAGCTACAGTTGAAGTCGGAAGTTTACATACACTTAGGTTGAAGTCATTAAAACTCGTTTTTCAACCACTCCACAAATTTCTTGTTAACAAACTATAGTTTTGGCAAGTCGGTTAGGACATTTACTTTGTGCATGACACAAGTCATTTTTCCAACAATTGTTGACAGACAGATTATTTCACTTATAATTCACTGTATCACAATTCCAGTGGGTCAGACGTTTACATACACTAAGTTGACTGTGCTTTTAAACAGCTTGGAAAACTTCTGAAAATTATGTAATGAATTTTGACGCTTCTGAATGGCTAATGGACATCTTTTGAGTCAATTGGAGGTGTATCTGTGGATGTATTTCAAGGCCTACCTTCAAACTCAGTGCCCATTTGCTTGATATCATGGGAAAATCAAAAGAAATCAGCCAATACCTCAGAAAAAATTGTAGACCTCCACAAGTCTGGTTCATCCTTGGGAGCAATTTCCAAAAGCCTGAAGGTACCACATTCATCTGTACAAACAATAGTACGCAAGTATAAACACCATGGGACCATGCAGCTGTCATACCGCTCAGGAAGGAAACGCGTTCTGTCTCCTAGAGATGAACATACTTTGGTGCAAAAAGTGAAAATCAATTCCAGAACAGCAAAGGACCTTGTGAAGATGCTGGAGAAAACATGTACACAAGTATCTGTATCCACAGTAAAACAAGTCCTATATCGACATAACCTGAAAGGCCGCTCAGCAAGGAAGAAGCCACTGCTCCAAAACCGCCATAAAAACCCAGACTACGGTTTGCAACTGCACATGGGGACAAAGATTGTAGTTTTTGGAGAATTGTCCTCTGGTCTGATGAAACAAAATAGAATTGTTTGGCCATAATGACCATTGTCATGTTTGGAGGAAAAAGGGTGAGGCTTGCAAGCTGAAGAACACCATCCCAACCGTGAAGCACGGGGGTGGCAGCATCATGTTGTGGGGGTGCTTTGCTGCAGGAAGGACTGGTGCACTTAACCAAATAGATGGTATCATGAGGTAGGAAAAATGATGTGGTTATATTGAAGCAACATCAAGACATCAGTCAGGAAGTTAAAGCTTGGTCGCAAATGGGTCTTCCAAATGGACAATGACCCCAAGCATACTTCCAAAGTTGTGGCAAAATGGCTTAAGGACAACTAAGTCAAGGTCCTGGAGTGGCCATCACAAAGCCCTGACCTCAAATCCTATAGAACATTTGTGGGCAGAACTGCTAAAGCATGTGCGAGCAAGGAGGCCTACAAACCTGACTCAGTTACACCAGCTCTGTCAGGAGGAATGTGGAAGGCTCCCGAAACATTTGACCCAAATTAAACAATTTAAAGGCAATGCTACCAAATACTGATTGAGCGTATGTGAACTTCTGACCCACTTGGAATGTGATGAAAGAAATAAAAGCTGAAATAAATCATTCACTCTACTTTTATTTTGATATTTCACATTCTTAAATGAAGTGATCCTAACTGACCGAAGACAGGGAATTTTTACTAGAAT
>NW_026284342.1:0-5904 GCF_023373465.1 Oncorhynchus keta
CTGTCATTATATCACCCTGGTCTCTACTGTCATTATATTACACTGGTCTACCATCTACTGTCAATCTATTAACCTGGTCTACCCTCTACTGTCATTATATTCCCCTGGTCTACCATCTACTGTCAATATATTAACCTGGTCTACCATCTACTGTCATTATATTACCCTGGTCTACCATCTACTGTCATTCTATTAACCTGGTCTACCTCTACTGTCATTATATTACCCTGGTCTACCATCTACTGTCATTATATTACCCTGGTCTACTGGTCCATCTACTGTCAATATATTACCCTGGTCTACTTTCTACTGTCATTATATTACCCTAGTCTACTTTCTACTGTCATAAATTACCCTGGTCTACCATCTACTGTCATTATATTACCCTGGTCTACCATCTACTGTCAATATATTACCCTGGTCTACTTTCTACTGTCATTATATTACCCTGGTCTACCATCTACTGTCATTATATTACCCTGGTCTACCATCTACTGTCATTATATTACCCTGGTCTACCATCTACTGTCAATATATTACCCTGGTCTACTTTCTACTGTCATTATATTACCCTGGTCTACCATCTACTGTCATTAAATTACCCTGGTCTACCATCTACTGTCATTATATTTCCCTGGTCTACCATCTACTGTCAATCTATTAACCTGGTCTACCATCTACTGTCATTATATTACCCTGGTCTACCTTCTACTGTCATTATATTACCCTGGTCTACCATCTACTGTCATTATATTTCCCTGGTCTACCATCTACTGTCAATCTATTAACCTGGTCTACCCTCTACTGTCATTATATTACCCTGGTCTACCATCTACTGTCATTATATTACCTGGTCTACCATCTACTGTCATTATATTACCCTGGTCTACCATCTACTGTCAATATATTACCCTGGTCTACTTTCTACTGTCATTATATTACCCTAGTCTACATTCTACTGTCATTATATTACCCTGGTCTACCCTCTACTGTCATTATATTACCCTGGTCTACCATCTACTGTCATTATATTACCCTGGTCTACCATCTACTGTCATTATATTACCCTGGTCTACCATCTACTGTCATTATATTACCCTGGTCTACCATCTACTGTCATTATATTACCCTGGTCTACCATCTACTGTCATTATATTACCCTGGTCTACCATCTACTGTCATTATATTCCCTGGTCTACCATCTACTGTCATTATATTAACCTGGTCTACCATCTACTGTCATTATATTACCCTGGTCTACCTTCTACTGTCATTATATTACCCTGGTCTACCATCTACTGTCATTATATTACCCTGGTCTACCATCTACTGTCATTATATTACCCTGGTCTACCATCTACTGTCATTATATTACCCTGGTCTACCATCTACTGTCATTATATTACCCTGGTCTACCATCTACTGTCATTATATTACCCTGGTCTACCATCTACTGTCATTATATTACCCTGGTCTACCATCTACTGTCAATATATTACCCTGGTCTACATCTACTGTCATTATATTACCCTGGTCTACCATCTACTGTCATTATATTACCCTGGTCTACCATCTACTGTCATTATATTACCCTGGTCTACCATCTACTGTCATTATATTACCCTGGTCTACCATCTACTGTCATTATATTACCCTGGTCTACCATCTACTGTCATTATATTACCCTGGTCTACTTTCTACTGTCATTATATTACCCTGGTCTACCATCTACTGTCATTATATTTCCCTGGTCTACCATCTACTGTCAATCTATTAACCTGGTCTACCATCTACTGTCATTATATTACCCTGGTCTACCTTCTACTGTCATTATATTACCCTGGTCTACCATCTACTGTCATTATATTAACCTGGTCTACCATCTACTGTCATTATATTACCCTGGTCTACCATCTACTGTCATTATATTACCCTGGTCTCTACTGTCATTAAATTACCCTGGTCTACCATCTACTCTCATTATATTTCCCTGGTCTACCATCTACTGTCAATCTATTAACCTGGTCTACCATCTACTGTCATTATATTACCCTGGTCTACCTTCTACTGTCATTATATTACCCTGGTCTACCATCTACTGTCATTATATTACCCTGGTCTACCATCTACTGTCATTATATTACCCTGGTCTACCATCTACTGTCATTATATTACCCTGGTCTACTTTCTACTGTCATTATATTACCCTGGTCTACAATCTACTGTCATTATATTACCCTGGTCTACTTTCTACTGTCATTATATTACCCTGGTCTACCATCTACTGTCATTATATTACCCTGGTCTACCCTCTACTGTCATTATATTACCCTGGTCTACCATCTACTGTCATTATATTACCCTGGTCTACCATCTACTGTCATTATATTACCCTGGTCTTCTATTAACCTGGTCTACCATCTACTGTCATTATATTACACTGGTCTACCTTCTACTGTCATTATATTAACCTGGTCTACCATCTACTGTCATTATATTACCCTGGTCTACCATCTACTGTCATTATATTACTCCCTGGTCTACCATCTACTGTCATTATATTAACCTGGTCTACCCTCTACTGTCATTATATTAACCTGGTCTACCCTCCCTGGTCTACCATCTACTGTCAATATATTAACCTGGTCTACCATCTACTGTCATTATATTACCCTGGTCTACCATCTACTGTCAATATATTACCCTGGTCTACCCTCTACTGTCATTATATTACCCTGGTCTACCATCTACTGTCATTATATTACCCTGGTCTACCATCTACTGTCAATATATTACCCTGGTCTACTTTCTACTGTCATTATATTACCCTAGTCTACTTTCTACTGTCATTATATTACCCTGGTCTACTTTCTACTGTCATTATATTACCCTAGTCTACTTTCTACTGTCATTATATTACCCTGGTCTACTTTCTACTGTCATTATATTACCCTAGTCTACTTTCTACTGTCATTATATTACTACTGTCCTGGTCTACTTTCTACTGTCATTATATTACCCTAGTCTACATCTACTGTCATTATATTACCCTGGTCTACCATCTACTGTCATTATATTAACCTGGTCTACCATCTACTGTCATTATATTACCCTGGTCTACCATCTACTGTCATTATATTAACCTGGTCTACCATCTACTGTCATTATATTACCCTGGTCTACTTTCTACTGTCATTATATTACCCTGGTCTACCATCTACTGTCATTATATGACCCTGGTCTACCATCCACTGTCATTATATTACCCTGGTCTACCATCTACTGTCATTATATTACCCTGGTCTCTACTGTCATTATATTCCCCTGGTCTACCATCTACTGTCAATATATTAACCTGGTCTACCATCTACTGTCATTATATTACCCTGGTCTACCATCTACTGTCAATCTATTAACCTGGTCTACCATCTACTGTCATTATATTACCCTGGTCTACCATCTACTGTCATTATATTACCCTGGTCTACCATCTACTGTCAATATATATTACCCTGGTCTACTTTCTACTGTCATTATATTACCCTAGTCTACTTTCTACTGTCATTATATTACCCTGGTCTACCCTCTACTGTCATTATATTACCCTGGTCTACCCTCTACTGTCATTATATTACCCTGGTCTAACATCTACTGTCATTATATTACCCTGGTCTACCATCTACTGTCAATATATTACCCTGGTCTACTTTCTACTGTCATTATATTACCCTAGTCTACTTTCTACTGTCATTAAATTACCCTGGTCTACCCTCTACTGTCATTATATTACCCTGGTCTACCCTCTACTGTCATTATATTACCCTGATCTACCATCTACTGTCATTATATTTCCCTGGTCTACCATCTACTGTCAATCTATTAACCTGGTCTACTTTCTACTGTCATTATATTACCCTGGTCTACCATCTACTGTCATTATATTACCCTGGTCTACTTTCTACTGTCATTATATTACCCTAGTCTACCATCTACTGTCATTATATTACCCTTGTCTACTTTCTACTGTCATTATATTACCCTAGTCTACTTTCTACTGTCATTATATTACCCTGGTCTACCATCTACTGTCATTATATTACCCTGGTCTACCATCTACTGTCAATATATTACCCTGGTCTACCATCTACTGTCAATCTATTAACCTGGTCTACCATCTACTGTCATTATATTACACTGGTCTACCTTCTACTGTCATTATCTTAACCTGGTCTACCATCTACTGTCATTATATCACCCTGGTCTCTACTGTCATTATATTACACTGGTCTACCATCTACTGTCAATCTATTAACCTGGTCTACCCTCTACTGTCATTATATTCCCCTGGTCTACCATCTACTGTCAATATATTAACCTGGTCTACCATCTACTGTCATTATATTACCCTGGTCTACCATCTACTGTCAATCTATTAACCTGGTCTACCCTCTACTGTCATTATATTACCCTGGTCTACCATCTACTGTCATTATATTACCCTGGTCTACCATCTACTGTCAATATATTACCCTGGTCTACTTTCTACTGTCATTATATTACCCTAGTCTACTTTCTACTGTCATTAAATTACCCTGGTCTACCCTCTACTGTCATTATATTACCCTGGTCTACCCTCTACTGTCATTATATTACCCTGGCCTAACATCTACTGTCATTATATTACCCTGGTCTACCATCTACTGTCAATATATTACCCTGGTCTACTTTCTACTGTCATTATATTACCCTAGTCTACTTTCTACTGTCATTAAATTACCCTGGTATACCCTCTACTGTCATTATATTACCCTGGTCTACCCTCTACTGTCATTATATTACCCTGATCTACCATCTACTGTCATTATATTTCCCTGGTCTACCATCTACTGTCAATCTATTAACCTGGTCTACTTTCTACTGTCATTATATTACCCTGGTCTACCATCTACTGTCATTATATTACCCTGGTCTACTTTCTACTGTCATTATATTACCCTAGTCTACCATCTACTGTCATTATATTACCCTTGTCTACTTTCTACTGTCATTATATTACCCTAGTCTACTTTCTACTGTCATTATATTACCCTGGTCTCTACTGTCATTATATTACCCTGATCTACCATCTACTGTCATTATATTTCCCTGGTCTACCATCTACTGTCAATCTATTAACCTGGTCTACCATCTACTGTCATTATATTACACTGGTCTACCTTCTACTGTCATTATCTTAACCTGGTCTACCATCTACTGTCATTATATGACCCTGGTCTACCATCCACTGTCATTATATTACCCTGGTCTACCATCTACTGTCATTATATCACCCTGGTCTCTACTGTCATTATATTACACTGGTCTACCATCTACTGTCAATCTATTAACCTGGTCTACCCTCTACTGTCATTATATTCCCCTGGTCTACCATCTACTGTCAATATATTAACCTGGTCAATCTATTAACCTGGTCTACCCTCTACTGTCATTATATTACCCTGGTCTACCATCTACTGTCATTATATTACCCTGGTCTACCATCTACTGTCAATATATTACCCTGGTCTACTTTCTACTGTCATTATATTACCCTAGTCTACTTTCTACTGTCATTAAATTACCCTGGTCTACCCTCTACTGTCATTATATTACCCTGGTCTACCCTCTACTGTCATTATATTACCCTGGCCTAACATCTACTGTCATTATATTACCCTGGTCTACCATCTACTGTCAATATATTACCCTGGTCTACTTTCTACTGTCATTATATTACCCTAGTCTACTTTCTACTGTCATTAAATTACCCTGGTATACCCTCTACTGTCATTATATTACCTGGTCTACCCTCTACTGTCATTATATTACCCTGATCTACCATCTACTGTTGTCACGAGTCCGACC